>NC_087399.1:10118984-10425937 GCF_031307605.1 Tribolium castaneum | reverse complement strand
AAGTACATCTTTACATTTTACCTACACACTTTATCCAGAATTTTGATTGGGTTTACGGTCAATCGCAAAAAATCAAATTTTCAAAAAAGAAACAACACATTAATAAATATTGCTTAAGGCGGTTTTATAACCGTCGAATAAATTTATTTCAAGTATAAGTAAGAGAAAATACATGTAACCATGTCGTACTTTACTGGATAATTTTTGGAAATTAAAATAAATTATAGGAATATTTAAAAATGGTGGATGCGCCGGGCTAATTTTTATTTTGTTCGAGTCCGAAGTGAAATTTTATGTTATTACTTAAGTAGTTTGGCAACAAATTTGAATGTAGTTTTTGATTTTTGTTCTTTAATTTTGAAATAATTGTAAAAGTATGTAGTGACCAGATATACTTCCACAATTTATTGTCGAATGCAAATTTAGTTGTGAATTACAATTTCTTAAACGCTTATCTGCTTTTTTAACCGACTTTAATTTTCCATAAAAGCAGATAAACAAAAAATATCATAAAATAAAATTACAGTTGTTGAATGTTGTCTGGAAATACAAAATCCCTTTGTTTGACTTTTTTTATTAATAAATAATTTTATATTGTTAGACCATTTCATGATGAAATCAAACATGACAGGGTTTTTGTTTTTTAACAATTCATGCAGTTTATTTCAGCCAGTGAATTAAACTAAAACAAGCTCAGTAGCTAATCTTTTTTTGGAAAATGGTGGATGCGCCGGGATAATTGGCTCCAATAAATTGTAGTGAACAAACTAACTAATTAGATGAATGTGAGTTCTTTCCAGCTTTAAATGACAATTTTTATGTTGTTTCTGACACAAAAAACTTAGAATAGAAATTTTTTGTACGCCTCTCCTAGAAAAAGAGCTTCGATGCTCATTTTGACCGGTTTAGTTTTGATATTACGATACGAATATTGTAAACATTTTTACTAAAATATGAAAAGTATAAAATAAAATATACAAAATATAAATAATATATAAATATATAATATATATATATATATATAAAAATATAAATATAAAAAAAATATAAATAAAAATAATGAACTTAAAATGTACTAAGTGAAACTTTTTATTTTGCTATCACCTTTGATCAAGTTTAGCTCAATCAAAGATCAAATTTTTGAAAGCAAAAATACAGCAATATAAAAATGTGGTTTAAGGCGGTTTCTACATTCGCGGAATTTATATCAGTTTATATAAAGAAAAAGACGTTGCTATAACTATGTCGTAATATACCGAATGACTTATCACAATTTAAAAAAATATCAAGTGAAGTTTTATGTTTTTATCTAATAAATTTGACAACGTGTTTAAACTTATTAGATAAGTATTGTACTTCAATTTCATATTTATCGTGACAATATGTTGCAATTTAATATTTTAAAAATTTAAGGGCAAAGGGAAATTTAGGTCCAATTCAGGATTTTTGAACGTTTGTCTAATTTTTTTACCGAGTGTTTCATTTTTTTTAAATAGATAAACAAAGTGCCAAGCAATATGTTTGTAAACAAAAACCAACCCAAAATATTATTAAGGCGGGTTTTACAATCGGTGAATATAATTATTTTAAAAATATACAAGAAAAATATATTGTTGTCATAATTGTTCCAACCACATTATACCATACTGAATGAGTTATGACATGACAAATTTAATGTGTTTAAGGAATGTGTTTAAAATGGTGGATGCGCCGGGGTAATTTTTTTTTCGAAACTGATCTGAAATTTGTATATATTTTTTTCACAAGAAATTTGGCGAGTTTGATAACTGATGTTTTTTAATTTCAAAATAATCGTAATAATATGTTTGATTAGATATTTTTAAAATTTACGGTTGATGTAATTGATGTAAAATTGATGTTAATGTAAAAGTTTTGATGTAATTTAGAATTATATAAACATTTATCTGGTTTTTTAAACCTATTGTTTTATTTTTTGTCAAATAGATAAACAAAAAAAATTAAAAATAAAGTGGTTGCTTGACCTTGTTTTTAAATAAGGTTCTAAAAACTTTTTTGCTGTGAGACCAATTTATGATGTAATCAAACATGACAAGGTTTGCGTTTTTTACAGTGTTCATGTAGTTAATATCGGATCAACCAGTCGATTAATAGTCTGTTTATCAAACACAAAGGTACACAAGAAATTGGTCATGAAACAGTAAAAGTCACGATTTGTTTCAATCGATCATCTGCTGTCAGCATGTTAGCAGAGTTGAGATTAGAGAAAATAAATTGAAAGGAATGATCATTCTCACGTGATATTGAGTTCAGTTGTAACCTAAATCTTTTCTTGTGTAGCAAACGGATTAAAAGTTTAAATTAAAACAGCTTGTTTTTGTGGAAAAGTCATAACTGAACACATTGTTTCGGAAATGTAGAATTTACTCGTAATGAGATTTTATTAACTCAATATTTGTTCTCAATGTACACAGATTCGCCCGAAAATTTTCAATTAAAGATGAGATCGATAACAGTGTTTCTAGCAACGAGACAGAATTTAGCTCCGCTACGCTTATCATGCATTCATATTTTAACGGCAAAAAGTTGAAAAAGTTACAACAACAATATATAAAATGCGAATAAATCAACTCGTTTCCGCCCGCTCCAGTTTGAATCAATCGAGATAAATAACAGTTCGGTAGAATATGGAATATGAAGCTGAAATTATGGTCATTGAAAGTTAAGTCATAAACTATAGAATACAGACTTCGCGATTTAGAGTACAAACCATAAAATGTGGAAAGCTTGTAATATAAAGCTTTGAATCTAAAACACGAATATGAAAAGCAGAATATGTCACATCTATCCCCTATATTAAATCCGGGACATACTCACTTAAAATACAGCGACAGATTTTTTAACTCGCTTCTTGGAACTACACAAAAATCGTATTAGAACTTTCCGACAGTTGACTGAAAGTGTCAACTAAAAACGGATTAAAAATTAATTAAAATCGGCGAGGAAAGCTTCTGAATAATGAACCGTCTCGTTCGAGACTTTGAAAATCGATTCAATAAAAATTTGAACGACTTAAATTTTACACTACTTAAAACGAACTTTTCTTAATACCATACCGATTCGCGTTATTTCAGCTGCTCTGACTCTAAGTGATTTTTTTATGGTTTTGCTAAGAGAAGCTTAACATAAAGAAGTGTTTTAAGAGGAGTTTTACGATGGTAACGAACAGTGTCGGGATGTCACACTAATTTAAAAATGTGAGTTTGGGTAATTCTTGCGGAACTACTGCACTGCTCAGATAAATTGCTTCGACGATTTGACGTCTTGTCGGTGATAATTTATTGGGAGCATGAAATTTTGTTAGAAAATTTTCAGAAAACGAAAACTGCAAATAATTAATTGTGACGGATTTGGCAGAGTGCTTCTATTCATAATTTTATTTATAATTTTGGAAAAGGATTAACCGGGTGCTCAGAAAGCGACGAACCAAACTTAGTGCTATGTAGTAAAGAAATGTTACATGTAAAGGTAAAAATAGAAAAAAAATTATGGAATATTTCATCAGCAAATATTTCATCTAGTTTTGTCAAGATACCAGAAAATCAGTGTGAAAATATTTTTGTTTCAATAAATTACAACCATGATCACTGTTGTCTGACTTCATTCAATATATGCTTAGATTATCTAACCTTCATCGAATTCATGATAGACCGAAACCCTAACTGTAACTTCTGGCTATCAAACAGCAATAGTAATACGCCTAGATTCCTTCTTTTAACGAAGTCCATCTCTTATTTTGACAAAATTATTATTGATTCATTTAATTACCTAGATACGTATCAATTCAATTACATCTTAAAGTTTCACGATTCGCTCCTTGATCTTGTACTGTTGGAAATTAATGAAATTGTAGTACCTGGAAAAAAGTACAGTTAACAATATTGACACTTATCATCTTCCTTTCATTAAAAAAAATAACTACAGATACAACTTTAAAAAAGCACCGTACTATTTATTAAACGATTACTTTGCGTGTGTATATTGGGAAACAATTTTATCTGTCAACAGTGTCAACTTATACTTCGATTTATTTTACAATATCTAAAATTTTGCTGTTCAAGCTTAAGTTCCAAAATTAATTAAATGTAGATACAAAAGGTTTCATTAAAGAGATACAAAGACTGTATAAAAAATTTAAATCAATATTTAGTGTTTATTATTTGGACGAATTTAAAAATACTGTGAAATTAGACAAAAGTATGATTCGTAATAATAACAAAAGGTTTATATTATATACTGACAATAATATAAACGTTAATTCTAAACATTTCTAGACATACATTAATTTGCTGAAAAACTCTGCTGGTAGAACCTAATTGTATGACTTACGGTAAATTTAGTTAGTTCGATTCAAAATCTATTTGTAACATGTTTGCAGATTTTTGATACGCAAACCATACCAATACAAAAAACTAACTCTGCTATATTTTTGAATATCTGATATATTTTTAAATACATAGAGTTGGTTAGGTTCAATTTCACCTACAACCGACAAAGTTTTTAATAAGCTTTCCAATTTAAGTAATAATTTAACTCCTGGGCCGGATGGTATAGCTGCAGATTTTGTCAAAAATTGTTTTCCTACATTAGTGTGGCCGATAGCCTAGCCGATCTCTGTACTCTATCACCTCTTTTTAGATACTGGTGCATATTCTACTCAATGAAAATCTCCTTTTGTTTTACACTTTACAAATCTGGCTCAAAGAACGATGTAGAAAAAAACATTAGACCTACACCTGTTACAAGTACTCGCCAATGTTCTGAATTTGATTGTCTCCGAACGATTGATCCAAACTTTTATTAAACATTTTTGGAATAAAATTTAACGACTATAGGACCAAGTTTCTTAAAGATGCAACGTTTCGTTTATATAGTAAACATCTTCGGGATTTTAACGTTTAAACTCTTGAATGTAAACATTGAAAGATAGAATTGACAATGGTACGCTCTTGAGAAACATGGGCAGATTACAGAAAAATTTTGAAATAATTTCTAAAATCATATTTAAAAAAATCTGGAGCTACAAACTTATTTTGTTAACTTCTTCAGTTTTCACTATTTTTTACTGTTTTTATGTTTTACACTAAGTAACAAAACGATAAATAATTATTCTTAAATTTACTATCACACTTTAGCAGTTTTTTGAATTTAGATATATAAAAAAAAAATATCAAAAAATTACAATTTGCAGTTGTACCAACATTGGGAATTATTTCCTAGGAAGCTGTTAAAAATAATTTATTTTTATTGTTGATCAAATTCTAATTCTTGTGTAACGACTGTTAGACAACTTTCCCACATATCATTTATTTAAAATTTATTATTTATCAATAATAAGATTTTTTTTACAATTTTTTCGTTTATAATGTAAGCAATTATTCACCACACCATTGCGATGGTGCGTCCGTTTTTAGCACCCGGTAGATCTTATTATTTCTTAAAATTTTTGTATTTTTGGTTTTATTAGAAGTGAGAATTAGTGTAATTACTAAAAATAAATCTAATATTACTTTAAATATTTAGATAATAATAATAATAATAATAATAATAATAATAATAATAATAATAATAATAATAACTTTAAATTAAATAACTAAAATTAAAAATTAACAAAAATATTTAGTTATTAAGGTAATAAGTAATTTTCACCGGCCAACAGATGTCTAAAGGGTAGGATATAAAACGTACAAAAAAAAACGTTTCCGTCCTCTATAGTTGTTCCGTTAATGATACGTCACCAGAGGCCGCAGTTGTTTCATTACCGTCGTTATTTTCAGAGCAATGAATTTGAAAAAAATGGTGGTATTTGTATAACGATAACACATAGTAAATGAAAAATCCAGGCAAATAGTACGTTATGATTAAATTCTCAATTACAACAAAGCATAATACAAGCTTTTTATCCTACGCTATACAGATAGTGTCTTAATTTTAACAGATTGCAGAGCTCAACAAATAAAACATTTTTTCTATTTGTAATTTTTCAGTAAAAAATTCGTAAATTTTTGAAATTTATTGAAAATAATAAATAAGAATGTTGCAGAATGTTATATAGAAAATTTGTTGTACTTGATGAGTTTTTTTACGTGGTAAAATTAGCACACATATTTCTAATACACCCTGTATATAAAAAAATCTAACTTTTACTGATTTGCACTTTAGTCAATTTTTTTTAAATTGCTGCGAATACAGTTACAGATGCAAAAAAAATGTTAGGAAAAAATTTGAAGAGATTTTTCTACAAAAGAAATATACGAGGTGATATCTCTAGCTTCAATTATTAAGGCGCCAATGTTGTTCAAAGACTTTCAGGAGGTGATCAATTATTGGAAAGTTAACTTATACCTAAACCCTTGAAGATGGAAATATGGTATCGCTAACTTTTTTGTAAAAAATTTAATTTTTTACCCTTTTGTTTCACCTCAGTTGGTACATCTTTGAGCACCCTGTACATCGTCTTTGTTAACGTGGTAATGTTTTTCGCAATAACAATCTCAAGTTAGTCAAATAAATATTCTATTAAATTAGAACATGTCACTGTTTCCTCCGTCTCGCATCCTTTCATTTACCCAAGATGAGATCCTCTCCACATAATAGCAAAACTTTCGCTTCTAGATAGTAAAAATATGAGTGACGACGTTCTTAATTAAAGTCTTATTAATTCAACCTGTCCGCCTTTGCGACCGCCTTGATGAACGATGAAGAGACATCAGCCGCTTCACCTGTCAAGACACACCGCCCCCATAACGAAACAGTTTAATTAATGAGCTTCTTAGATAGCCCCAATTACGTCTAGCACGTCACGCGTGCTGACTTATTGCTTAATTACGCGCCGCCACGAATCACAACCGCCGCCAAAGGGGCGGTTGTGAAAAATGACGGCGGGACCACTTGTGCGGACACGCGGTGACTTATTGAGACGATAAGACATGATTCGCATTAGAACGACGGTTTGTGGCAGTTGAGTTACATCAATTTTACTCTTTCAACACAAACTGCTTCTAAACTAAACTTATTACCAGCTTAATTACGGGATACGTTCGAAATCGCTTTAAAACGTATAGTTCCAATTCTAATAGTATATTAAAGTATAAGTGGATATTGAAGTTTTTAAAACACGAGTGATTTTTCGAGCACAACGGCGTAGCCGAAGTGCTCGAAATAAAGCAAGTGTTTTAAAAATCAGGTATCCACGAATACTTCATGTTATTTGTTTATTGGTACATTTTGAAATCATTAACATTGATATTAATATACAGCGTTGGGCAAAAATATGGAATCAACGTTTTATGCCTAAACTATGTACCTTAGAAAAAAACTAATTAGTACATCATCAACTTTTTTTAAAAATAAGATTATTTTTCAAGAATACATTTTTTCGAAAGGACTCAATAAAAAATTTGATTTTACAAACAAGTTTAAATGTCGAATTCAAAAAAAAAACTTTAAATTGTTCTTTTTATGTAACAAGTATTTCCGATGTAATTTTAAAATTATTTCAAAATTCTGGATGAGCATCAGTTAATTATAGCATCTTCTGTCCTTTCCAGACTATGATGAAAACAAAAAATATTTTTTTTAAACTTTTATCACTATTCCATTCTATTCTATTCTATTCTATTCTATTCTATTCTATTCTATTCTATTCTATTCTATTCTATTCTATTCTATTCTATTCTATTCTATTCTATTCTATTCTATTCTATTCTATTCTATTCTATTCTATTCTATTCTATTCTATTCTATTCTATTCTATTCTATTCTATTCTATTCTATTCTATTCTATTCTATTCTATTCTATTCTATTCTATTCTATTCTATTCTATTCTATTCTATTCTATTCTATTCTATTCTATTCTATTCTATTCTATTCTATTCTATTCTATTCTATTCTATTCTATTCTATTCTATTCTATTCTATTCTATTCTATTCTATTCTATTCTATTCTATTCTAATTTTACAATTTTACATTATTTTAGTAAGCCAGTGGGGTTTCCAAAATTGTTGCTCCGAATTTATTTTACGTTGCTTTCTCGTACTTATTTTATTGTATTGTTTATTACTCTTGTAAAGGCTGTTTGGTGTTCATAAATCATTATTAAGGGACACAAGCAAACGTACAGAGTATGATGTTTTATGTGCAGTATTTAAATAAAGCTGGTAATTATAATGAGTTACATTCTCCAGACCTCTTCCTCATGCAGCGGAAAATTGTGTTCTAGATGGATTAATTAGTAATATTTTTTATGATTTGTGTATTATACTTATTAATAATACGAAAGCGAAAACACAAGCTTAAAGCTCGAGGGCTGTCGTTATTCACCGAGCGTAGCGAGTTGCTTAGACACTCCAGAACTTTTTGCAAAAGTGTTATTTAAACTCTTTTTAGTGTTTATAGCCTAAGATTCAGATATTAAGAAGAAGGGTAAAATGTTACCAACAAACAAATATTTTCATAATTTCTAACAAACACATTTTTAACTTAGTTTAATTAGTCTCTTTATGTTTTTGTAAAAATGTGTGTTTATAATGTTTATTCAAATTAGTAGCAAAAAAATTGCAAATTCAACACAGCTTCTCAAAACATTACAATTGCACTGGAGCGGATATTTTAGCAAAATCCAACTTTCCGCCGCATGATGAATCGTCCCAAGTGCAGTGCTGTAGGAAATGGTCTTTAATTTCCGCGGGATAATTCGCAAAAAGCAATCTGGTTCGGCGTCCCATTTCTTTGGTAAATCCTTCACAACGAGAAAAACCTATCGAAACAAGAAGAAACCATCGAAAAAAGCCGACCCTCGCCGGAACAATAGCGAACCGAAGCCACTTGTGTGCGACTTTTGTAAATGTTTTTGCGGTTTTTCGGAGATTTCCTCGCCGATAAAGATATAAAACGATCGCAATCGCGACCTAGTTGTTAATTCCCTTCGTTTCGACTTATCGTTACAAGTTTTTAAACCACTCGCTATTAATCATGAGCTGGGGCGATAATTCGGAGTAATTGGGAGGATATGGTACGGGTCGTTGATCACTGGATGCCATTTATTTTCAAACGCCGTTACAGAGGGTTATAATGTGAATAATAAAGGGAATGAGGTTCGAGAAAGTTTTCGAACAAATTTAATATTAAATGCGATCGAATGTAAGTAATTTGTGCCGCGAAAATATTGCCGGAAATACAGTACGGAGGTTTTAGGTGCTAATCAGTGCAGTAATTTATGAACGTTGTGGTTAGTAGAACTATCGTTTATTTGGTTATTAATAGCCTGCTGCTTCGATGCTTTAGATCACCTTTGCTAAGGATGATTATGAAGTGTTCTCGAAACTAACGGTCGAGAGTTTGAATGGCTTTCGATGTTTAGCGCAAACAAAAATCAAGTCTGTGGCAGTTTAATTAAAAGGGATTATGCACAAATGACGACAAATATGGCTTGTTCGTGGTGACTTTGCAGCTGAAGAGTTTACTAATATGTATAATCCTTTGTTAAAAACTTCAAATTTTTTTGATAAAAACCAAATAGCTACACCCGTACTTTAACTTTTAAGGTATCAGTCAGCATTTGAGGATCCGGGTAAGATTTTGTTTATCAAAAACCAAAAACATTGGAAAATATTATTTTTTATGGCAAAGAAAACAACAAAACCAACCAAATATTTCAACTAAATATTAGTTTTTTCCTGGAAGTTATTCCAGGGTTTCGTAACTGTCTTTTTTCGTTTTCGTCTAGGACTACAGTTTTTGAAATGTCGATCAAAAAGTTTAGTTTCTTGAAATACACATTAGTTAAAGTCAGAGATGAATGCTTTTATTTTTTTTTACTGAAGTGAGAATTTTTTTAATTTTTTAACATTTGGTACTCCAGCTTTTTATATGCGAAATTATTCAAGAATTCTGAATATGTTTTTATTTTTGTTTTTGTGTCAAAGATTAAGGAACTGGTTAAAATTTTGTTTGTTCATATTAAACACTTCTGAACATCTAGTTTTTTTTTTTGGCAAATTTGAGAATCAAACCAACTCTTAGTATCTCTTGCGGAAAATTATCTGATTCAGAATTGTTTTAATATTTCACCTCCTGGTAACAGTTTTTGAGATACCGGATAAAGTTTTATTTCTCGAGATATAAAGGTGAATAATTTTTTTTTAATTAAATTTAGACAGTTTAGACAATTGACACTCTAGCTTTTTGCGTACAAAATTAGTCAAGGATTCTGAATCCATGTTTATTTTTTGTCAACAAGTGACAGTTTTTAGGATACCAGTTAAAATTTGGGACACTAATTCTTTTGGCTAACACTTTTGACATTAAATTTTTTGGCAAACTGGAGAATGGAACCAATAAAATCTTTGTTTTTTTATGAAAAATATCTAAGGATACAAAAGCTGTTTTTAAATTTTATCTACAGTTACCAGTTTTTGAGATATCGGTTAGGATTTGAGATACAAAATTAGTTTTAGTAAGAGATCAGAAATTTTATTTATACTATTAAAGTTAGACCGTTTAGATAATTCATATTCTAGTGCAAAATTATTATTTGTGTTTATTTCTTGTCTACGAGTTTTTAAGATATCAGACAAAGATTGAGGAATTGATTAACACTTTGTCTAAATCAAACACTTTTAAACATTTAATTTTTGGCAAAGAGGTGAATCAAACCAACTCATATCTTGGTTTTTCTTATGGAAAATTATCTGAGGGTTCTGAATTCGATTTTATCTCTTTCATCTACAGCCAATAGTTTTTGAAATACTACTTAAAATTTGCTTACTCTAGATACCAATTCAAATGTAAGTTTTTTACCAAAAATTGTCTTTATTTTTTGAGTTATCACTTATGGTTTAAAGTTAATACCATACCATTTGAAGTAAGAAATGAATACTTTTAATTTTTTTATTAAAGACCGTTTAGTAAATTGATAAACCAGCTTTTTATAAGTAAAACCGATATGTTTTTGAGATATTCGTCAAAATATCAGAAACTAATTAAAATATAGTTTGTCACTTCTGAAAGTATTATGATTCTTTTTGGTGAACTGGAGAATCAAATTAAGTCAAATTAAGTCTTTTTTAAAAAAAATTTCTTGAAGACAACTGTTCTTATTTTTCATCAGCTATCATTTTTTGAGATTTCGCTCAAAAGTTTGTTTCTATGAGATATAATAGCAGTTGGAGTAAGAAATAATTTTTTTTATTGAAGTATTACTTGCAGTTCAGACAACTGGTATTCTAGTTTTGTATAAGTATATAAAATAATTGAAAGATTCTGTTTCCATTTTTTGTCTAGGAGCGATTGTTCTTAAGATATTATGCGTCAAATTTTGAGGAATTAGTTAAAATTTAGTTTGTCAAAAACCACACATTTTTTAACATAGGATTTTTTTGCAAAGTAGAAGATCAAACCAACTCAAGTCTAAAGTTTTTCCTACAAAAAATTGTCTGATGATTCCGTAAGTGTGGTTATGTTTTATATACAGGGTATCCGATTTTCGAGCTCTACCATAGTGATCTCAGTTATTATAAGAGGTACGAGATCGGTTAAATTAGATCAAAGTTGTCGATTTTTATGCTGAACAATTATCTCTACGAAAATTTTATGAGTTATTTTTAGTTTTTGAATTATTAAGAAAAAAAAATAATTCTGTTTTTTTAAGCGAAAACCAAAAGAACCAGAAATTTTTAAGTAGGACATTCTTGAGGCACTTTTTTACAAGAAATCTAATGCTGTCATCGCCTTTTTCAAAGCGTTCTTAATGTGAGAGTTACAACACTCAACTTTGGTTTTTCGTATGGACACCATATTTGATACTTGCATTTTTGAAAAGTCTTTTTGTTTCTGATTACAATGATGTATCTATTACATGATAAGATCGAATCTTACATGCTAATTAAAATTAAGAAAAATGCGTTTTTGCAAAGAGGGCTTTGGAAAAAAACGCCAAAAATTTTGTTTAACAACCTAAATTTTGACAGTTTTGTTTAAATATGCAAGCAGGATTTAATAACTTTGTCTTGTTTTGTTTTGCTTAAATTAAGCTTCTAGCTGGATATGTAAACATTTCAGATCTAAATTCAGTTAAACCTTCACAAGCTAGTTTGATTAAAAACAAAATTGTTGGCGTTTTTTGGCAAAAATGCTTTTTTCTCCATTCTGATAACCATGTAAGATTCGATCATATCATGCGATATAAAATCAGGAATGAAAACACTTTTCAAAAATACAAGGCTCCTATAAGAAAAACCAAAGATGAGTGTTTAACTCACATCAAGAACGCGTTGGCAAATACAAAAACAGATTTAGATTCCTTGCAAAAAAGTGCCTGGATAATAAATTACTTAAAAACGTCTTGTTTTTTTTGTCTTTACTTGAAAAAATAAAAACGAACATTACAGATTTACAAATTTCAAAAACAAAAAATGACACCTTAAAGCTCAAAAAACGGACACCCTATATAGCCTAAACTTTTTAAAAGCTTTAAATAAGAGATAACGTGGAGTAGTAAGAAATAAGGCCTAGAATTTTTTATTAAAAATTACAAATTTCGGTAACAAATTCTCAGAATCCCTTTAATACAGTTTTGCCAATTGAAACTTAAGTATGCAAAGCCTCTGTTTGGGTTTTACATGTGTCAGAAATCCTTAACAAAACCATCAAATATTCAGCAACCCAAGAGCAAATCTAAAATCTCTCGTGCATAAGTGTAATCCAATAGAGTTGACACCACCGTCCGAGCATTTCATGCAAATTTCGCTCCTGAGTGAGCTGTCTTTTATTTAACCCAAAGTCCGGTAAGGGCCTTTATCTATCCATTTGAAGGTGAAATATACGGTGCTCTAAATCCAAATACACGTTTACTCGTTTCGTTTATCTTTTGCTTAACAAAAACCACGTAATCCTCCGAACCGAAACGGCGCAACTAACTGGTATTAATCAAGTATTCCCTCGAGAGTCTGGAATGAGGAGGGAGTGGGTGGGGGCAACCGCACGCTCTTCTACTCAGCGCCATCGACCACCCATACAAACTCCCTAATTACGTATTTGTTATAGTTTACAACTTGACGCGGAAGGGCCGATTATCGGCTCTCGCACGAGGGAAAAACACCCTCCAAACATGAATTCGATCACCCCAGGCAAAGTGAATACAAACCGCGCAGATAATGATCTTATAAACCGAAAGATAACTTAATAACGGCAACTTGCCGAGGGACACAAATCGCTGTGGAACAAAACACCTGATGTGGGCCGAAAGTGAAACTGTTTTTGGGAGATTTAAATTTACACCAAACCTAATTATTCCCACTTTATTCCAAATCAGCGATTTTTTCTTAGAGTTTAGGGCAGCATTCTTTCGCAATAGCAAATAGAGATTACCAATTATCGAAGTAACATACGTTTATGTTCTAACTGATAACTAATTGCTCAATTTTTTCTGAGTAACGTCATTTAATACCTTTATTTTTTTACTTTGTATTTTCAACAAACTCAAACGGGTTTTGGACCCTGTGGTCTAAAGTATTAAAATACGAATCAAAGGTCAGCAAAGAATAGAAGAAATGAGAGTGATTAGAAGAAGTATGGGAGCATGTTGAAAGGAAAATTAGGAATTTTTAAATTGAATGAATCAAAATTATCAAATATGAAAATACGAAATAGAACTCCTGCTGATCAAGGAAGAATTTTGAGAACAAATTTTGGGATGATGCACACTATTAAGAAAACAGAGTCCCTTTAAAAATTTAAAATTGAATGAAAAGCAGTAGTTCTTTAAACCTAGAAACAAATAGAATTTATTTTAGTAGAAGGATTAAAATTATGGAAGATACTGAGATAAAAAAAGTTTGAAAACGAAAAGTTTCAGCCACTTTACGAAATCAAGAAAAAACTGTGGAAAGAAGAATAGAAATAATTACTTCAAGCATGAAAAAACAAAGTCAATTAAGGCATTTTGGAAAAAATCAAGAAAAATGTGGTGGAAAAAAATAAACGTAGAAATAAAATTGTTGAACGACAAAAGCAAGAGAGAAATCAAAGTGATGAAATTGAAAATTAAAGAATTTCTTGAAATCCACCACAAAGAAACAAAGCTAATTAAGTTTGGAAAGTCTTAAAAGAAAAAAAATATAGAAGCTATGAAGAATGAAATTGATTTTTGAAAACAAAAAATATATGGGAATTAACAGAACCTCCATCGGGAAAAAAAAACCATTGGTTGTAAATGGCTCTACAAAATAAATAAAGATTTAAATTTAAAGCCCGACTTTTTGTACAAGAATGTTCTCAAAAATATGGAGAAAGAATTCCATGAACAGGTATTCACTCCTGTGGTCTGACAAATGGTTTTTTAGTAATATCAGAAAAGAAGAAACAGACATAAAACAATATGACATATAGGCTGCATTTTTATATGAAAGATTGAGGAAAAAAGGAATTGATATGAAACAATCAGGAGGTTTTATTAACGAAAAAAAGAAAAATATGGTTTGAAAATTGAAGAAAAATATTTAGGATATGCTTTGAGGTAAGCAGCAAGACCTAAGATTAAAATAATTAATGGAATAAATGAAAATATTAGATTCGGGAAGAGAACGACATATATTATTCCGTATTTCAAGAAACAAAATGAAAAGTGGATTTATTGACTTATGTTGACGAACAGCGACAGAATTAATTGAAAGCCTAGTAGCCAAGATTGAAAAAGTATGGAAATAAAATCATTGCGTGAAATAAAGTATTATTTGGGTTTACGAACAATAATAACAAGAGATGGAAACAGGATGTTCTATATTCATCAATAAATATGCATTGACAACGTTTTAAAGGAATTTTAGATGGAAAATGCAAAACCTTTGATAATGTCTATGGATTCTAGCTTTTACAAATTAAAAAATTCGAAATTGTTAAGAGATATTGTAGAATAAAAAAGAGTAATTGGGTGTTTATTGTATAGCTGTTAATACCTGATATTACATTTAGGGTTGGTTTATAGAAAAATTTGTTAAAATTTAATTCGTTGTTAAAAGTTAACAACGCCAGTCGACCAATTAAGTTTGCTCAATTTGGTCACGTGATCAGTTAATCACCGACCCTAAGCGTTTCAATATTGAGTAGAAAAATCAGTAAGCTAAATTAGAAGAAGTTATTACTTGTCTTCAGTAGATGATGGTGGGATGGGTCTAGTTACAGGGACAAGAAATAAAACCAAAATTGTTTTGGTCGACTAGTTTCGTTCTAATTCGAACATCATCAGGACTAAAGCAGTATGAATTACATCATTTAAAAGGTTTAAAAATTCAACTAATAGCAAATTTTGTTTTTATTTCTTGTCCTTGTAACTGGATTCATCCCACCATCAAAAATTTCCAAAGGAGTATAACTTCGTCATAAACTTCAGTAGATGCTGAATACATAGCACTTGCTGAAACTTGCCAAGAAGCATGATTCAGTGGTTTTGGGGAACAAGGGGATAAGTGTAAATTTACATTTTTCGAGAGCATTGCTATAAGTACAAGATGGTGCTGCAAATGGGTATGCTCTTATAGAAATGGTAATTATTTTCTCTTAAATATAAAACTTAGTAATCATTCAGGTATAAATTGTACCACATTTTCACCTAACAGTCACCTAAGAAGTAAAAAAAGTTGTCTCATTTGCACAATGCAAAAATGAACTTATTTCCTTTTTTCCCCGAAACCATGGAATTAAAAAAGTTTGAATTCGAAATGTTTAATTATGAATGCAAATGAATAATAATACAAATAGTTTAAATTATTGAAAATTTTAAAATTTAGTAACTGATATTTATACTAAATTTATTTCATTAAAGATCTCCGGACGAACAAAAAGATAACTTGTGTACATACAACTGCCAAAAAAACGGTACTTTTTTATTTTGAGAAACGTCAACGTTCAGCAAAAAAAATCTTCACTGTATATTTCCATTGTTGATTTTGATGGTTACTTCAATCCTTCTTAATAAAAGTCATTTATTAATAATTTAATAATTTTATTTTGTATTTTCTACAAATTTACAACAGTTTCTACTCCATTTTCACATTATTTATGTAGCACATTTTTTATTTTAAGTTTATTACACGCACTACAAATTACATGGTTACTCTACCACTTATAGGCACTTAGCCACTCCTAAGTTTAGCGTGAGTTTTAGAAGTAAACCCGATTGAGCGATTAACTAAATTTTCTCATAAAAGAGATGACTTTTCTCAGGCAAAATAAACGTAAAATCTTAAAAATCAATAAATTATTTTAGGTGCTTATTTAACCACTGATAATTAATTAATCAATAAAGCAATAAACAAGTTTTAAAGCGTGGAAGAATCATTTTCACCGTGGTGTGTTTTATTTATGAAATTAAAACGAAATTAAATGTTTGAGGGGAATTTTATGGCCTGATAATAGATACTTAAATCGAAATAAAGCTTAATGTTTTCTCGTAAAAACGTGCTTATAAATTGCGTTTGAGTGAAATAAATAAAGAGACAAAGCCGTACTGCTTGATGAAAATATATCGCTTTTAACTTATAACCCAGGATTGAATCTCCGGTCCATTGTATGACTGTTGTTCGGATTTATTTTCTTCTATTGTGAGGTTTCCAACAAGCGAAAGATTAATTTAATTAAAAAGGGTCACAGTTTATTCAACTTAGATTAAAAACCTAGTCAAAGAGAGGAGATTAGTTTAGTTAGGAAAAGAGTTTGGGTTTAAAAAGTACCCAATTAGTGGAACACACATAAATAAGAGTCACAGTCCTGTCTCGAACAGTTTCAACTCAATTAGTAATTCCGGTCGAAAATTCGACGCAAAACCAATTTAATATTAATATTTACCGTTGCTAAACTCCTAAATCAGACGGCCTTTCGCTCGAATTAGGGGTGGAATCGAATAGAGTCGATAAATAATGGCGGGTCTCATAAATAGGCGATGTGTATTGTGTTGGTTGGGATTATATCTAAGATTAGGGAGAGTTAACAAGTTAATTAACATGTTGTTCGAGTCGAGAATTTCCTCCCCTAGAACTTGGTCTATCAGTTTACTTCGAAGAAGTTTCCACCGAGGACAATATCCTACTTAATGATTATCGAATCACCACCCTCTCGAAACAAATTTTTCTTTGAGTTTGCTCAAGTTGGGATTTAATCAACAGGAAGAGCTTCGGAAGCTCGGTTTATATGTTTCTGAATCATTTAATCAATTTACTTGAATTTAATTAATTTTCTGACTAGAAACAAACGCAATAAATTAATTGGTTTTTTTTCTAGTTTTCAACGGTTTTACTTGCACCCCACGTTAAGTGTTGTTTCACCGCTATTAAGTTATTTTTCGGTTTATAATAAAATAGTAATTTTTTCAGAAATTAAATGCTAAATTCTAGATTTTTTATTTTTGTTTTACTTTTTTTTTATAAATTTCTTGTACCTATCAAAGAATTTCGGCTAAAGTTACGAGCATTACATAAATAAAACTCATCAAAAAAACTACAAACACCGCAAAAAATATATGAGCGTAGGACCTCTCTCTTCAGGATTTGCAGTCAAAGAACTCGTCTAGTTCTAAACAAGTTATTACAAGTATAATAAAATTGTATTATCAAAAAGTTGAGAAAAAAAGGATTAAATTCCAACAAGTAAACGAAAATGAAATCACTGTATCAACAACTAGACTGAATTCAAAAATACCTTAACATTTTAAATAAAATTAAGGTTTATTTTCTGTAAACAAATTTAAATGTTGGATATCAAACAATAAAAAATAACAAATAAATAATATTACCATCACGATAGCGATGAATCAGCAAAAATTAAGAGAGTAGCTAAAGCAAATTTAGGAGATGGAAATTTAAAGTTGATTAATTCCTTGATGCAATATTTGGTTTGGCACTAAAATTAAAACCAAAATTAATTATTAGCTAAATATAGTTCACTTAATTTTTGCGGTTTTTTATAAATTCTTTTAATGTGCAAAGGTTTGTATTTATTGTCGAAATTGTAACTTGAACTTTTATTTAACAATGTGTTCCAAAAATGCCTTTTTCTTAATGTTTTCATATGTATTCAATATAAATATAAAATATTACAAAAGGCCATTTTGAAACCTTCTATCTCCAAACAACGTATTTAAAACTCGGGAAGAGTGTTTTAGTAATTATAATTAGACTAAGTAAAGCAAAAGTAATAGTAGTAAAAAACAACATAAAAATTACAAATAAATTAAAGAAACTTAAATTATTTATTATTATTATTATTTATTAAATTATTTATAATTTATGAACTGTTTTATATTATTTTCTTCAGTCGCAAGCTGAACAAATAAAGTTAACAGTGTCTTATTTAGTTAAACAACAAATGTGGCAATACCAGCTCTCTTTTTTTGTCTGTTTCTTCTTTTTAACAGAGAATCGACAGAGAATAAATCTTGGGTTACTTTCTGTGCTTTATAATTCAAAGACTTTCTGTATTTGAGTTCTTCTATGTTTCAACTATAGGTCATTTAATTATTTTTCATCTTCAACTAATAATTATGTTTTTCGCTTTAATTGTTTTGTGCTTGTTTCAGCAGCAAGATGAATCTTCAAAGTTCTTCTGGGAATGTTAAATTGATTAACTGCATTTATCCCTTCCAAGATTTGTACTTTACTCCGTTTCGCTTTTTTTCTTTTCAAATTGATCTGAAAATATTGAATATTTAATTCAATAAACAATTGTTGTTCAAGGGCTTTATTTGCTGTCGGTATGGTGGGCCTTTATTAAGAAACACATTATATTTCTATTTTTAAAGAGCTTTTGTCTTATAATATTTACGACAAATAGAAAAACGTTGATATTTATGTCGTTAGTGAGCTCATTTAGCAGGCTTTTTTGTAAAATATCACAGCAATATATTGAACTATAAGTGTGTTTTTTAAATGTAAATGTTTTACTTACCGGAATTTAACATTCAACATATACATCGTGCTCAAAAACAGGCGCACCAACTCAATGGTGTGTGGTAGAGAAGTGGTTACACATAATGGTAAAAATAGTAAAAAAATTCTTTGTATTAAAGTTATTGATAAATAACTAATTTTAGGTAAATGATATGTGGCAACGTTGTCTAACAGTCATGATCGCAATAGAATTTGCTCAACAATAAAAATAAATTATTTTTGAAACGGTTTCCTAGGAAATAATTTCCAGTGTTGGTACATCTACACATTGTGATTTTTTGGATGAATTTTAATTTTTTTAAATTAAAAAAACTGCTAAAATCTGATAGTAAATTTAAAAATAATTATTCATCGTTTTGTTACGGAACGATTACCTGGTATGAAACATAAAAACATAAAAAAACAATGAAAACTAAAGAAGTTAACACATTAAGTTTGTAGGTCCAGATTTTTTAAAATATAACTTTAGGAATTTTTTCAACATTTTTCCCGTAATCTGCACTTGCTTCTCAATAACATACCACTGAGTTGGTGCGCCAGTTTTTGAGCACTCTGTATAATGCATTATTTGAGAACACTTTTCACCATTTATATACAACTAAAGGACGCACCGAGAAGAATCTTCCAGAACTAAATATTTCTGGTAGTCGGACGTAGGCTAGATAATTTTTAATTTTTTCACAATTTAGACAGAAAAATTAGCGGTGATTTTGTTTGGACTTTATTTGACTTATCTTTACAGCAAATTAATAATACTCAATAAATTAATATTTACGAGTACTTATACAATGTGTTCAAGAATGGTTGTTCTTCAAGTCACCTATGAAATTTGAATGTAGTGTGCTGCTTAATTCAAATAGTAAATAGCGTGAAAGTCTTAAAACTAAAGAATACATAACAGAAACCACTGAAATATAAAATCCAGATCAAGACAAACCATCCACTTGAAGCAAATTTGCTGAAAAACGTAAAAAACTTACTAAAAAGGTAATTCAATGGTTTGACAGAGGTGACATTAGTTACTACCAGAGTCCTTTGGTCCTTTGGATGAAGCGGCACATTGAATTTAAATCCCATTGCCAACTTGATGAACAACTATTTTTGAACACATTGTAGATGTATAGAGGAAAATATAGTGCGTTCAAAAAATCTTTAGATCAACTCTAAACGATAATAAAACGATAATCTATCAAAAACAATAAAAATCAGTCAATCTAAATTCTACAGCAAGAGTTGATCTAAAGACTTTTTGAACCCACCATTAGAATACTCGTATTTAATGGCAAACGCTTATTAGTTTTTAAGGTTCACTATAAACATACTTTAAGCAGACTCGGCCTGTATTTCGGACAATATCAAAAAAAAAACAAACGCAGCGAAAAAATTTATTTGGGCGAAGGACCCATCTCTAATATGTTGGAGGAATGACTAATTTCAAAGTAGGGGGTATGCAGACGTAGAACTTGACTTGTTCTAAAACAGTTTATTATAATAAAGTTATATATTAATAAACAGAACAGTGTGAAAGGGTAAATTTTAAGAAAATAAAACTAAAATAAAATCACTCTTTTAATGGTTAGACTGAATTCAAAACAATTTAACCAAGATTAGGACTTATGTAGTTAAACTACAGAAATATTTAAGTAGACTCAGCCTGCAAATGTTTTACATCGACAAAAAATTATTATTTTTCCTAACTATTTTAATTATTTTTTAAATATTTTACTTGCATGTTTTATATTCGTTTACTACTGCTTTATAAACAAATAATATTATAGCTATATTTTGGAAGAACAGTTCTAAGCAACGGTAATATTGGCATCAAAAATCATCTGACTACAAACATGTCGAATAATTGAAAATTGATGGTTGTGAAAAAACTTTCTGTATATTTTCCATATCGTACCCTGTCCCAGTTTATAATGCCTTCTCCTCAAACCTCCTCCCGTGTGTTTGTGCAGCAGTGCAGCAATGCGCCTGGCACCCACTGATAAAGACTTCCACTACCCCACATATTACCCGACTTGACCTAATAAACCAATATTTATCCGAAGTTGTCGAAACCGCCCCAGATGTGACTACGTCCAAACTTGGCACAACCTTGTTTTGAATTTTAATTGGCATAATCCAATCACGCGTCTAACTTCCATTGCATGTTGTCGGCAAACTCAGCAAACTTATTATCGACACGTGCACATATGCAAGTTTTTGGTTTGGTGTTGAAACTTCTCCAATAAGCGTTGAATGCAGTGTTTTTGCGTGCCGTTGCAGGACAACTGCAGCTTTATGTGTATTAATATAGAAGTATGAAAGACATGAGGGGTTGTAAACGGACAAAATGGAGCGAATATGGCTGCAGGTCGGTCGTTAGAGCGTTATGCTAGCCCGTATCTCGACCGGAGTTGCTCCGGAATCGTGACATTTATTCGATACACACGCTCCGGAGCAAAAATCCTCCGGGTTCTTACGGAATGCTCACTCGATAATTCAAAGAAATTAAATAAAAAGAGTGGGTTCAATTATTATTCGGTTTTATTAATGCAATACTTAAATATAACACCCAAATCACTTCGTGTTAGTTATTCCCGCGGCACATCCACTCCAGATATTGCCAACGATAACTGCGAGAACCACACACCTAAACACAATTACAACGTCATAACATACCCCAAGAGAGTTGAATTCCTCCAACTCGAACGAAACATTTCGAAAATTGCTCCGTAATATATCTTTGAGGTTGTTTTTATTTGAAATTAATTTTAATCGAATTATGAAACTCGAACATTTAATTGGTTGCCATAATTGAAAATTTACAGTTAACACACTTCGGGTTCACAGGATGGCTCTGATATTCGGAAATTGTAAATCGATGTTTCTGTAATTAGCAAAATTATCAACTTGCTGGAAATTTCCAAGTTGGAATGTTAAACTTGTTCTCGACGTTTTCGGTGCAATTTGTGGTTAAGGGCAGTATTGATACAAGTATTGAGAGAGGGAGTAAGTGTGGGTGAATAACCCGGCGCATCCACCATTTTTGATCAATTTAATAACCTTTTCTGAACTATTTTAACAGTCATCGCTTTATTGGAATGTGGTGACGAGTTACTCAAATATGCATAGTTTCAACATGAATCAAACCAACCGTAGCGTTGCTGAACTATTGGACGTGATATTGCGTTTGGTCACGGTTTTATAAATTTTTTTGTTAAAATGTCAGACGTAAAAGTTTATCCTATTATTTATTTATAGACTGACAAAAACTAAAAATTTATAAACGCCCATAAATTATCGGAAAATCACTAAAACCCTTTTAATTCTGAAACATTTGTTTGCTATTTATTTAAAAATTCAAAAGGGGTTACATCTATCTACAGGCTGTATCTGCTCATAGAAAACTGCTTGTCCTACAAATTTTTGTCAATAAAAAGTTTTTGATCTGTCATTCAAAAACACCTAAAAATATCAAATACCTTGACAATACATGATTTTTAAGACTTATACCATGAAGCGATTTTCTTAATTTTTATAGAAAACAATGCTTTTAAAGGTTCTTTGATATCTAAAAAAGCTTTTGGCTGTAAATCTAGTGAATTGACGATCAATTTCTTTTTTAGTTAATTTTCCGTTGTCTTCAAATTGTCGCCCGCGCTTTTAGGATTTGTTCTAGAAGATTAAAACAAATCGAAAGTTAAAAATGAAAAATTGTCCAATTGGACTTTGTTATCTAGTTATTGATAAGAAACTAAAATTTAAAATTTAATCATAAAAGCAAATTTACCAAATTTGTTGTCACAAAATATGCTACAATACGATTTGAAAACTTGTCTCCATGTGCTCTACCTTCAACAGTGGTATTGCCATCATACATACATCTAACTTATAACCGACCTTTTAACATATCGGCAAAATCTCGAATGCACTAATGCAGTAGTATCATTTTAAACATACAAAAAGAAAAAATACAAAAGAAAACTAATAATACTTGTCACTAAACAAAACCATTTAAAAATTTTAACATCGCTAACATCAACTAATAAATTGTTTTGCACTAATAATTAGAAAGACAACATAAACCTTATTATTTACATTTTTATCAATAACTAAGGACAATAATTGGAAATTTTTTTACTCTTAACTAACCACGGGCGTCAATTTTGAGACACTCTGTATATTTTGGCATAAATGCGTTTTTAGGGAAACTATCTGTACAATTCAAAACACGAATAATGTTTTTGTTTTTGATCAATCTTGAAAAACTTGTGACAAGTCTAAAATTTTTAAACACAACCACAGTCTTAGCAAAAAAATGTATTTGAACGTAGAAACCCTTTTTAAATGTCGCAAGGTCAACCGCTTTTAAAGAATAATTTGTAGTTATAGAATTCGACTGCCGTTCTAAACTAATTTATTATAATAAAATTATATTAATAAAAACTCAATGAGAAAGGGTTAAATGTAAATAAATAAGTTACTCTCTCTCAATAGTTAGAATGAAAAATACCTACGCAATTTAAACTAGATTTAAGTTCATTTTCTGTAATAAAACTTAAATATTACGGAAATTGTAAAAGTAAGACTTAATTAATTTAGGTGGTAAGAAATTGAATCAGATTATTTTTGCGATTCAGTATTTTATTTAACAATATTTTTTTAAAATATCGTAACAACACAATAAATTTGTTGATTTCAAGTGTCAAGTAACATTTTTTTTTGATTCCTTTGGAAAACAAAACTTACCAAAAGAACCTTTGACTATAAAAAATATGAAACCAAAAATCATTGTATTGTATCTACTCTGATGTTTTTTTTGTTTTTCCAAAAAATGTGATATTGAGTAGTATAGCAGAAGCTTTTACTACAGTTGTATCTCTTTTTTTTATAAAATATAAATTACTTAACCTTATCCATACGACCCAAATTCGGTTTTAGGCCAATTATTTATGAAATTTTAATGTTTCAAAAACCAAGCTTTCCAAAAAATTCCCCGATTGTAAAAAAATAGTTAATAAACAATTACTTCTTAGTACCTAAATATTCTTTTGTTGTGTCGAAACATTCTGACAACACAACTCAGTTTTTTAAGAATCATTTTCTATATCAATTTTCTTGACATTTACAGAAAAGTATATCAGAGACGACAAACTGTAAAAAAATGGTGAACTGATAAACACTAGTTAAAACAGCAGTATGCATAATAACGGATTTAAATTACAAAGCTAATTGTAGAACAAACTTAATTAATTTAAGGATTATGTTATGTTGCCCTCTTATTATGTTTTTTCAACTCTTTTCTTTACATTAAAAAAAATTATTAAAAAATTCATTGATCATAATGAACATCATGACCAGAACACAAGAGATAACAAAAATATTGTACCTTTGTTTAATAGGATTTTTAGAATAAAGAGTTGTACCCGATATGAAGCAATAACTTTTGTCAATTTTTTCTTTTTGTTGGTAGAATTCAGAAAAAAACATTCATTATTTTTAAATTAAAATTGAAAGGTTTTTTGGAAACAAATTTTTGTACAGCTGGGATGATTTTTTTAAATGTAATTTTATTTCTTGTAAGTTATTTTATGTATCTTCTTTGACTTGAGTAAAAAATTGCTAAACACCAATAAAGATTTATTTAAAAAAAAACTTTAATAAATTTTTCGTTTTCCCAAGTAATTTAACAACATTTTTTAAGAATCATACCGTGTAGCGATTTTTGTGATTTGACTGTAAACAACAGTAAATAAATAATCACATTTTTTAATGACCTTCTTCGGTTTTTTTAAATATTTATTTTGGCATAAGCTTGTGTTTTCCTAAAACTTAAAAAATCTGCGACAAGTCGCAACGGGCCGGCACCATAAGCTCGACGAAAAAATTTATTAGTTTATTAATATAATAATTTCATTAAAAACTGCAATTTAAAATTGTTAAATGCAAACAAGTAAACGGAAATGGTGTTATTCTGACGATACAAAAAAATTCATTTCCATAACAGTGAACAAACAAAAAATTTTAAAATTAACTAAAATTAATTTAAGGGGTGAGGATTTAAATTTCCGCCATTCAACAGTTAAATTATGACTTAAAATAACCATTAAATATAATTTAAGCAACGAATTGAAATAGAGAACCGCATCACATGTTAATACCTAGCTAATTGAACTAGCGCTCGCATTCCAGCCCCTAACACTCTCCACGATATCTTCTGACAGCATCAACGATAAATTTTGATTGTAATTAATTGAAATGAACCAACTCATTTATCATCAAGCTCCATTTCATGGCCAGGCTGACGATCAACCTGATGGCCATTGACACTATCCTGGTGAAGCTGTCGCTGATAAGTCTGCACGTTCATCCTCAACCCCTATCTAAAACAATCATCATTCTATCACGATCAATCCGCTTATCAAACGTCAGAACTATAATTAAAGTTATGGATATGTTGCGCACTGAAATTTCAACATTGATTCAACACTGATTGTTAACTGTTTATAATATTAAACACATTCGGTTCGGAATTAATTAGTAAACATGTTGGCTTTCCAGTTTCAACTCAACATATTTATCTAGACCGAACCAATTCATTTTATTTTTTCTCGTTGTGTTTTTCATGGCCTGGTTGTTTCGGGATTTATTTCGGTTTTAAACACTAGTCGGTTGTCTTATTAGCGATCCGATCCCTTTGTTTGGTTGTTCCTCCGAACGGCTATAATTCTTGAGGGTCGGCCAACATATGAGTATGAACGCTATTGAGATGGCAGTTGGGGCCGCCTGGGGTCCGAATTTAATTTAGACGGACCGCAGGAATACCCGGTTTGCGGCCAGAGGGGGCCGGATTAAGGATGCTACACCGCAGAGAAAAAGGCCGCAAATCCCTGGAGGCCGGACGATTTTCTTCCAAATTACACGGCAATTTAGGAATCAATCTTCACGCTTCAGACCGGAAAAACTGAAACGGGTCGGTGGACAAATAATCACAGGGATTTTGGACACGGAAATCTTTTGGATATGTGTGAATAAAATTTCAAAAACATGCTGAAATTTGAGCGAATTTACTTACTGATTAGGTTTGTCCTCAGTTTGAAAATGATTTCGCCAACGGCTAAGACCGAACGATTATCTACCAGGTGCTAGAAAACCGGCGCACCAACTTAATAGTATGAGGTAGAGAAATGCATATATATATATATATATATTAGGGAATGGCTTAGCAATATTTCGTACGTGAATTTGTCATGATCAGACGATTTAAAAACTCTTATATCAAAAAGTGCCTACTTTTTTCAGAAATTTTTATTAACCCACCTGTTGGGAGCCACTGTGTGGCTCATCGTAGTTTATAAAGTTAATTTTTATATTAAACTAAATGAAGATGGTGGCGCATAGGCGTTTTGAGAATTTTTCAAAATTGTGGCTAACATGTTCATTTGTGCAAGAGGTCCCGGTAAAAAAAAATTTTTGTAAAAGTTAATAACAAAACAAATTGAAATAGAAGAATAACGTAGAGAACCAAGAAGTTAATTTACCTCTGCTGTTTTGTCAATAGTATTAAAATTTACGCTAATTTTTATAATCCTAGTTTAGCGGTTTTCAAAATATGGGACTTTAATTTCAGAACGATTTTTTGAGAAAACTATGCATTTTTGATTTACATAAATTTTACTTAATTGGTTTGTCTTGACATTCTCTATCTACCTTTAAATTTTTGCTAAACCACTCCCTAACACGCTGTATAGGTAAAAATATTAAAAAAAATATTTGTTTTAAAGTTATTGATACATAACGAATTTTAAATAAATTTCATGTGGTAACGTTGTCTAAAAATCATGATCGCAATAGAATTTGATCAACAATAAAAATAAATAATTTTTGAAACAGTTTCCTAGGAAATAATATCCAGTGTTGGCATATCTACAAATTGTGATTTGATGATAACTTTTATTTTTTTTTAATAAAAAAAACTGTAAAAGTCTGATAGTAATTTTAAAAACAGTTATTCATCATTGTATTAGGAAACGATTACATAGTGTGAAACATAAAAACATTAAAAAATAATGAAAGCTGAAGATAACAAAATAAGTTAGTAGCTCGTGATTTTCCTTCAGGAATTTTTTCAAAATTTTTCTCGTAATATACTTATGTATATACTTCTCAACAAAGTTTCACCGAATTGGTGCGCTGGTTTATGAGTACCCAGTATATATAATGTACAATTTCTACAAAACGTGATCACTTATCAATTATTGAAAGTTATGTTACAAAATCTGGTAACCTTCAAATAAAAAAACTATCAAAGCAAAGTTTTATACTAAGAATTAGAAAAATTCTAAGAATAAGTAAAATGGCTACAAATGGAGACGTTTGCTCGATACAAATTCGAATTTATCAAAATGGCAGAAGCTGGACGACTAAAAATTATAAGAATAGTTACAAACAATAATAGAAATAAAAAAATTAAATTTTTGGAAACTTCGTTTACAAAAAGCTGGGAACAATGAACCAAAATTTATTAATAATTTATGGTTATAAATATTTAAGAATTATACAAATAAACACAGGGAAAATATAGTGCTTGCGATTACTTGCATGTCAACATTTTCATAATTTTTCTAAAATCCCTTATAAGCAAAATTAATTAATACTGAGTCGCTAAAAATTTTGTATTGCATTTTGCAAAAATAGTCGCTAGCCTAAAAAACGTACAGCTCACTTGTAATAAAATTTAATTAGTGATTAATTCGACCATAATAATTTATTATTATGTAATTTTTAATATTCTTTTTTGAACAAAGTACATTTTTCTACCTAATTTCTGCTCAAATAACGTATGTATAAGCGTCGATTGGTTCAGAATAATATGTAATTAGAAAAAACTAGCGACTGGAATACTAGTAATTAATTAATTATACGTAATTATTGTAGAATTATGGAAATATTTTAAATAAATTTATATGCATACAGAAAAAATATAGTATTTATTAGCAAGCGATAATTTTTGCATTATCATTAGTTTTTGTAATACCGTAAAATATAGTTTTTAATATATCTTCTTCTACCATGAATTTATTATTTGAATTTATATTACTAGGGTAAGCTTTTTTTGTTATTTGTAACTTGTGCTAACAAGGAAGAAAATGTAGGTATTCTAACTGAATGTTACAGCACGAAATTTTATTATTTGAGTCATCAGAAATAAATACTAATAGAAAATTTGAGAAAGCTAAAAAAACTTAAATATGATTTAAAAATTGTTAAACTGAGAAAATGAGCACAAGTGAAGATAGAAGAAAAATTACGAAATTACACACGCAAAAAAGTTTATGAGATAAATAAATAAAAGTAAAAATAAATACATTTTTCACTTAGCAATAACTATTACATTCAACTAAATTCAGCCTAATAAAAAAACACTTTCTACAATTTCAATTTATTGAAGAAAAAAAGGTAAAACAAAAAGCTTTGTTTTTTGCAAAAATCAAAGTATTTTGCGAAAATACGAATAACATTAATCAACATAAAGTCAAAAAAAAACTTGTTCAAACATTACAGTGAATTTCACAAACTTTATCAACTTTATCATTGTAGACTAACCGCAAAAAATTTTGAATCATAGCCCCTTTGTAACATTATTCCCCTTGGTACTTAGCTCTTTTCGATGATAGAAAGTCTTTTAGGAAAAAATGCCTTTTAGCCTTTTTGATAGTTATTCCAACGCATCAATTTTTGGTTTATTATTCGTAATTTTCTTCAAAAGTTAGAATTTTTTTACTGAATTCGTTTAGAAAAGAGCCAATGCAAAATATTCTGAAAAAATTATGAAAGTGGAAAGAAAGCATTTTCGATAGATTTTGTGTTTGCCAAAATAGTTTTACGAAAAATTCACCTAAAAATGAATCAACACCAAAAGAAGCCAAAAACAGTAGATAATCAAATAATAATCAAGCACGGTAAGGACATTTCACCGAGCGAAACCAATTGTTTTGTCTGAGAGCAGTGACGTCTATGAAATTTTTTGCAGGATAGTTTTTTTTTAATAAGAATTTACTTAGAATCCTACAACGCCAAAATACTTAGGCGACGACTTGGAGTACTTATCGACGGGTTTCGAATAGCAGCAAATGAATACTTTTGTCTTGGAAAATTGTTTTTTAGACTATTCGTTTAAAAGCGACACAAAGCTAAAATATTCTAGAATATTAAAAAAATCCTCAAAGCCCTAAGGAGAGATTATTTGTTCACTGTTTTTTTGATAAATAGAAATCAGGAAAATCTTACACAAGATTCGCTTAAAAATAGAGTCAATATCACATTAATTACAAGACAAAAAAATGAGGTCTTAAAAATGATTGTCGATTTACTATTTTTTGCAATCGAAGAACTTTTTCTGAAATAAGCATGAAGCTGTGCAGATTTTTCGCCTGAAAACAAGCTAATGGCTTAATATTTTGTAAAAAAAATAAGTCATTATGAGCCTAAGAAGTGAATGTATTTTAGTGGAAGACCATTTTGTTAAAAAAAATCAGTAAAAGTCAGAAAAAGTTTACGAATGAATTTTCTTAAAAACGAGTCAGTAATAATGTCAAAATATTTCGAAAAAAAAATAATGTTCTAAAAAGTGATACGGTTCCCTATTTTGTTACAGTTAAAGACTCAAATCAGTTTCATTTTTGCAAAAATCAGGACAAAATGTTTATTAAGACTCTATTAAGTGATTGTCGGTTCACTATTTATTTAAAGTGAAATGCCTTTTTTATTGGCTTTGTTTCTACAAATACTAAACACAATACCATTAAAAAGTGTCGTTTTGTTTTATTGAAATATCATGAGAAAATAAAAATTCAATGAAACCCTAGAAAGTGTTTGTTTGTAGGCGAAAATATTATGAGCAAACAAGAAAAAGAATTAAAACAATAAAATTTTTTACACGTCTTTATTTGATCTAAATCCGTTTGCATTGTTTTAAGATTGTAATTATCTCGTTAAACATTTTTTATTAAACAGTGCTCTCAAATTCTCGCAATACACAATACAGCTTTTTTTCCCTCTTTAAACTCAGAAAACATTGTAGTCGAGTCGTTAACGCAAATAATGTCTCTCCCGTTTAATTATGGAACATTTCGATTAATTACAGGATTTCGTGATGCAAATTCGAAATTTTATCATATAATTAAACAATGAAATCAGCCAGGCCGTGATTATAATTGATGCCCGTTAGGTCGTTGCCATTAAAGTCTAAATGTGTCGTTCCAGTAATTAAATTATTAATTTATAGCCGGTCCCTCTCTCTCTCTCTCTCTCTTTTTTTAATTAAATTCAGCTGTTTTCCCCAAAACATTTCTCGCCAAATCGCGAACTTTAAAGAACTTAATAACAAGCTCGGATCGATACCGTTAAAGAACACGTACTCGGTGAAAGCAAAGTTTCAGCCCTTAAATTGACATAAGGGAGATTTTTCGATGGCATCGTCGTGTTAATTTCGTGAATTGGCGCGGATGAGCCGTTATTAAAGTTAATCAGGATGTGGGGTGCGTTCGGATATGTCGAACGGGATGTCGGAGCCGACGACTTCTGCTTCCGAGAGAATTCGCGACAAATACAGTGAAAACTTTGTAAATCGCACTTCTACTCGTATATCTCGAAAATTTGATAATTCGAACGGATTGACTGGTTCCGAGCTTTTACTTATAGAAATCAATAACTTTACCTCCTCACGAGCATCTAGCACGGTTAAATTAAACAACTTTCTAAGAACAACTAAAATTTATTGTGATAAATCATTTCCCGTTCAGTTAATTAAGAAAAAGCCTGACCAGAAATGATCCAGAGGTAGTAGCAACTAAAAGCACAACAGACTGCAACAAAACCCGTATTATACCTATAAAAAAACGTTATACAGGGTGTCTCAGCTAAGGATTTTGAGCTTAATATCTTAGTTATTTGTCAACGGATTGTTATAAAATTCAGAATGCACATATTTTAGGAGGTGGTCTTTCAATCAGGGGCAAAAAAATAACCTCAAGTTAAAAAATGAAATTTTAAAATATTTCTTTTATTTAAAATTAAGCCAAATTACCGTTGGATCATTGAACCCCGAAAAGTAAATGGCCACACAAAAAATTAACCAAAGCGCTCAGCTGATCCAAGAAAAAATTTTGTTGTTAAAAACTTAATCCAAATTTTTATAGTAATTTGAGCAGTCACCTTTTGAAACAATTGATGAAGCATTTCTATGCGGCATTTTGGATATCACTGAAAAAACTGTCAAAGGTGTGTGTGCTGTCAGAAAAGTAAAATTGTTTTAATTCGGTGAAATAACCAACAACAGTGGTTGAAATTTCTGTGTTGTTGAAAAAAGAATCAATATTCGCCTATGGAACGTGTCGTTGAACTTTTTGTGAAATCTTATTTATGAAATTTAAAGTTCAAAGAATCGTCAATAATTTGAAGACACAGGAAGCGTACCTGAACTAAATCGAGTGAGAACAAAACACCTCACTCGAAACGAAGCAATAGTTGTGGCTGTAATTCAAGCTTTTGAAGAGAATCCAACCAGCAGCAGTGAGCGAAACATTTCCAAAATCCTGAATGTTCAAGTGTCTAGAATTTTTCAGTTATTGTTCAGTCTTTTAGTTCTTTTTGAAAGAACTAAAGCATCCAGTACCAAAAGTAAGTCAAAAATATTGTTTTTTAACTTTGTGTGGGTGACAGATAATTGTGAAATGTCCCTTGCATGACAGTTCCGTTTGTGCAAATAGGATTGACCAAAATTCAATGGTAGTGCTCATTTGTCTCATAGAGATCTACGCTTTTGCATCTGTACCCACGTTTAACAGTTTGTTTCTTATTTTTCTTGCAAAACAGACGTCTTCCACGAACGAGTTTTTCTGACAGCATTTTTCACTGACGATAAATTTTTTAATATGTCTCAAAAAGTCTCAAAGTCTCAAAAACATGTTAAAAAGCCATGTAAAATTTACGTTTTTAAGACTTGAGTCATTACATTAATTGGATTATAATTTTTATCTTCTAAAATATCTGCATTTTAAATTTCATAAAAATCCGTTGACAAATATCTAAGATATCAGTCTCGAAAGTCTTAGCTGAGACACCCTGTAGATATCGTCTCGATTTAAAACGTAAAGTAGGTTAGAAAGATACGACAATAAAGTCAAAACACTATGATCCGTTATATTATAAAATAAACACTGAGTTAAGTAAGAAAAAAAACTATGCTCAAAATACTGTCTCTAGCAAAATTAAGAACTAAACTATATTATTCTAACTCTTTCTTTTTAGCTCCCGTTTCTGAACAGGATATACAGGATATATCAATATTAAGAAAATAAAAAGTAATCTAAAAAACAGATTGTTAAATTTTTGCTAGATCTCAACTGCTGTTGGTCTGAAGAGAATTTTTCAGACAGGTTTAAAACACGCCAGAATAACTCAAGTTTTGAAAATAAAAGTATACTCGTACTAGCATTCTACTTTAAATTAATTTGAATGTTATCTCAAAAACAGAACAAAACAGGTATTTAACAGTCAGAAGTAAATAGTGATCAGAGGTGTACCGCAGGGCTCTGTATTCCGTCCATCATTGTTCCTGACTTGCCTGTCTGACTGTCTGCTTAACTGACTTGCCGGGCTATGTACAGTTAGAGACAAAACTAATGGCACCCCAGTTGTATCGACCCTAATTTGAAGGGACGAACCGTGACGGCTACCATAAATTTTTTCGTTCATAAAAATACCATCTCTTGAAATTCATTGTTCCACCGTTCCAAGATTTGGTAAAATTATTAAACATTTATTGTAAATTATCTTGATCTAGGTAACACTTAGGGCCGCTTTACAGAAAGCGAAATTAAGATTTAACACAGAATTAAACGATTTCGAATTAAGTTGCTATTTAAAATGCATAGACAAAAAATTAATCACGATTAAAATTTAAAAACAAAATTAAATTAAATTCAGAAATAAATTAATTCAAGAGCTGCGATTTATTTTCCATCGACAAACGTCAGTTAATCGGGAATTAAAATTTAATTTAATTTTATTTAATTGCGACTATAACGTTCTGTAAATCGTTCCTCAAAATTATAAAAAAATAACATTAAAAATAATTTTTGCTTTCTTTCAACCTTACAAATTTTTTGTTTATTGTATTAATTAAGTTAATGACGCTACTACAAACTGACCCTAAAACATCTTTTAGTTACTTTACGGCACATTCATTTTTAAAAAACTAATTACATGATGTATTAATTAAAAAAATTAATATTGTTGATACCAAAATGTGAAGCATCGATAAAATCGAGAAAAAAATTTTTGCCTTCTGTAAACTAACCTTTACTGTTACCTAGATCAAAAAAAATTGCAATAAACATAATAATTTGTAACAAATATTGGAACGTTGGAACATTCGATTTCAAGAAATGATATTTTTACCTGACCTGACCGAAAAGATTTATGTTAGCCGTCACAATTCGTCCCCTCAAATTAGGGTAGATACGATTAGGGTGCCATTGGTTTTGTACCTCGCTATACATACCTAGGTTGCCTTTTGCATTTCGGCAAAGGGCGTTCCTGTTGTTTCTATTTGAAAACCAACGTCTGTATCGTAAAATTCCACCTTTTTATTCAAGATGTTTTGGCTTGAAGATGCTATGTGATTTACAGTGATTTCAAAAATTCAAAAATTGAATTAAGTCTTGAAAATTTTTGGTGGATAATTTTAATAAACTTGAGGCGACCCGTCACAAACAGTATATCGGTAGTCAATTTAATTCAAGTATGACCCTGATTTGCTTAATGATGAACTTCGTGGATTGTCCAAAATCGATTTTTGTTCCCGAAAATTTTGATGCGTAAAATGGTATTGTAGATTCTAATATGATTTATTGTGAGATTAAAGCATTGGCACTGGGCATTATTGAGACCAGCATACTTTTAACATCACATGAACAGTTGGCTATCAAAAAAATTCTTTGCATTAGATCCCACTTAATTTTAAAAATTGCTCAAAAAAGGCTCATTTAAAAAATCGGTCAAAAAGGGGGTTCGAAAATTGGTTTATTTACGTTTTTTGACAAAGCTTAAGGAAATAAATGAGTCTATATCTTAAAAATGAACAATGCCTTTTAGACTAATTAAATCAGTCATAGTTTGCAATGTTGATTTAATTTAAAAACAAGTACTTCGACTTACAGAGGTTCGACTGTATACATTCTCACATTGGGATGGGCTTAAAATTTGGCCAAAAGTAACCCCAGGTTTGCTTTATGCAAATTAAAATTTTTTAAGTAAAACACCGATTTTAAAAACACAATTTCCTTAACGTCGACTTTCCTTAATTCATAAATATTCATCCTCGTAACAAGTCAGCCTCAATCAAAATCGCGTCGTAATTCAATTTCTTTTTAAATAACACTTTCCTGAGTATAATTCGATTGCGCCATTATCAGTCAGGATTTAAATAGTTTAGTTGTGCACACAGTTTCGGCAAATTTACACTTTTCTGGCCTCGTTCCAAATCTTTTCCGTCAGTCAAGTTGAAAATAAAAGGACTAACAGATTCGACTCGTCTTTGAAATTTTTTACGATCGAGTTTAAAGAATGATTTGATTTTTGATGGACGTTTTATAGTTCGTGGAACAGACTTTTTCACCCGTGAACAAACAAACTCGAGGACTAATAACAAGAAGGGCAAATCTGACCTCAAAAGACAGACTCTGAATTCGACGCCGAACAAATTGCTTGAGATTTATACAGCTTTTACCATGAAACTGTTATTGAATTACTCTTGGTTTAAAACGAGTAACTGAACTAAAATGGGCTCGAATAAAAAGTGCCAGACGAGATAGGGTTTTATCTGAAAAAGCGCACATTTTCCAGCTTTATAACAACGCATTTGTTAAAAACGTCGTACTGATCTCTAATTAATTAAAACATTAATATTCAAGTAGGTAAATCGCTACTAATCTTTTCCATTGAGCAAAAGTTTGGTTTCTTTGACTCAAAGTCATCCTGTTAATGCGTAAGCAAATGTAATTAACAAAAGTTATGCTAAAATTTTACATTTAAAATGTAATTTAATTTGTTTTACTACTACAGTATTTTACAAAAATTTTAAATCAAATTACATAATTAAATATTCAGAATAAAGTAGACTAGGAATAGAAAAAAACGAGGAATCGGATAGAAATAGGAATAGGAGTAGGAATAGGAATAGGAATAGGAATAGGAATAGGAATAGGAATAGGAATAGAAATAGAAATAGGAATAGGAATACGAATAGGAATAGGAATGGAAATGGGAATAGGAATAGGAATAGGAATAGGAATAGGAATAGGAATAGGAATAGGAATAGGAATAGGAATAGGAATAGGAATAGGAATAGGAATGGGAATGGAAATGGGAACAGGAATAGGAATAGGAATAGGAATAGGGATAAGAATTGGAATATGATTAGGATTAGGAATAGGAATAGGGATAGGAATAGGAATAGGAATAGGAATAGGGATAGGAATAGGAATAGGAATAGGAATAGATTTTTATTAAAAAAAATAAGATAGTTCTTTTTCTAATTGATGGATGTAATTAGTGATTTCGGGAAGTCCAATTCAGGACCAAAGACATTCTTGTTTAATTAGAATTTTGTTTGTCCCTCCTACTAAATGTTTTTGTATTACTGAATCATTTTTTATTTAATTAAATAAAAAAAATTGGGGCGCTAAACGCTACTTAACCATTCGTTCCTGAGTCCATACCCTTTTCAGCCTTTCTTATTCCGTACGTCTTTATTAGAATTACATTTGAAAATCCATCAAATTTAGCCCACCGTCAAGAACCTTTTCTACCACATTGCGTAGTTATTGGCTACCGATGTGTCTCTTTCGTCGGTCCTTTGACCGATATTATTAATTTTTCTCGTTCAGTCGTCCGTAAAAATCCTTGTTCGCCCTTCGGCCGTTCTCGAATCAATGGCCACGACTCAATCAAAGGCCGCTCAAATCTGAATGTCTTCTCGACCACGAACGACATCATTATTTGCAGCGACTGAACACGACCGAAATTCCATACAAAGAGGAGAGGATATCATTAGTTCGAGCCCTGGTCGCGCATCCATTCGAAATAACGACACCAGGATGTGCCAAGGACGAAATGCGACTACGCACATTATTTATATGGAAATTAGCGCGTTCGGGGGTTTGATGCGGGATGGAGACAAAGTGCGACCCGGGCGGGTCCAAACGGCCCGTTTTAAAACAAGCGAAAAGAGGATTCCTCGCAATTTTTTTTTCTATTTTCGATCGATTATTCGAAGCAGTTATGTGGTCCTGGATCGGCATTGTTGAAGAACAAAAGGCCCGTGTTCGTAATCACCGCCACGTCATAATAACACCGGATTCAGAAGCTGTAAACACAAGGCCTCTGCAATAACATTCGCGACGTTATTGCCATTCCATGGTGCACTACCAATTCAACAAATTGTATAGTAAGCCTTTTCGCTGGCAGTCATTAGATCCCCTCACGCTATCTTCCGTGTTCAACACTAAACTACCGAATTCCATTCGGGGCCAATACATTTCTCAAAAGCCAATTTTTAAATTGATTTCTTCGATGACCGTTTGTTAAAGGCAATAATAATATATTCAAAACCGAACATACTCGTAACGACATAGCTTATTACGGTGGATCAGTCCCGTCTGAAGCCTTGTACAGTGTGGTCAAAAAATCTTTCCATCAACTCTTGCTGTGAAATTTTGAACGTAAGTTGATTTTTTACGATTACTACATACGAAAATACTAGCGTTGAAGAAAATCGCAAGTAGCGCATTTGACACTTCAACAGAATAAAACGATAATCTATCAAAGCAATAAAAACCTGTCAATCTAAATTCTCACAGCGAGAGTTGATCTTAAGACTTTTTGAACGCACCGTATAAACAGATACAGACTGAACTCAAAACTAATATCTCTATCTAATATCTCAAAACTCAAAATTAATATCTTTATAATTAATCATTTTTGAAAAAAATCGTCGTTTTTTTAATGGTTGTATACAATGGAACTAACGAACCCGGTTTTTAAAGAACGCCCGGTTATAACAAACAAGGTCCTGTTTTAAAATTCTATACTGTTATAGGAACAAATTGGTTCGGTTTTAACGAACCTCCCTTACAACGAAAACTTCGCTTTTAACGTCCAATTTAAAAAAAGCGTTTTGCAACTCGGTTATGACGTACGCAGGTGCACTTTTATTACGTCCTTGAAAACAATAAACATTTTCGATATTGCCGAAAGATTCCAAAAATGCATGGAATACCAGGATATGGCAAAAAAGTACAAACAAAAATCAGTAAACACACAAAATATTTGCCACATTATCAATGTATATATCAATTCTACGTATATCTATGTAATTATATACCTTTCTTTATAAAATAGATTAGTAGATTATTTTCAGAATGTATTTAAAACTTTAGTACTCAGTCAACTATAAAATTACTTCATAAGACGACATTCGGTTAGAACGAACCATTGGTTATAACGAACAAATTCTGAAGTCCCTTGGGTGTTCGTCATAACCGAGTTCCACATCATATTGACATTTATGATGTCATTTCTTATTTTTTTTTAATAAAAACCTACATTTTTGTTATTGGTAGTAAGAAAGAAATAAAAAATTAAATTAAAAATAAAAAAAATATAAAATAAAAAAATATTAACAATTAAATATAATAGGCTTTACCTTTGTGGTGTTGACTAATTTTATAAGCTGCAATTCTATTTGTACATTTTTTGTAAAGATGCATGTAAATTTTAATATGACACCTAAACACAAAAAAAATAACAGAAAACCATCATCCTTTATGCTACGTTTACATCTGAGATTTCTCTCTAGACATTTGTGTCAAGTGTCGGTCACAAAATTTCCGGAGCTGTTTACATTCCAACAGAAATTTCTTGCAATTTCTTTGAAGGACTTCTGCAGGACACTTTTTAAAATGTGTTTTCAGCTGTAAATGTACGGTTTTCCAACCACTTCTTCTAATCATTGATTCTGATTATTTGTCGCAACACACCCACAAAAGTAGACGACTCGTCAACTCTCCCAATTTCCGTGAACCATATCCGAACTTTTAAATCAGTACTGTCTATACTGTTTATACTGTTATTGTTTATACATCTGTCACAAAAAATGTCTGACATATTTTCCTGACACTTGGACTATTTATTATTAATTTAGTTATTTATTTATGTCAGACATAAATTCCATCTTTTGTTTATATCATGACACTTATCGGACATAGTTAACATATCAATTGTAATTTGATGATTTTGATTTGGTGACAAAAAAATCACCGTACAAGGGTGCCATTTAAAAAAAAAATTGCATAACTTGAGAACTACTTACGTACGAGTATAATGAATTTCAAACAACTTTATACTCTAAAAATAATTATCATAATAACGGACTTGATAAGACATCTACGAGTTATTTTTTTCGTAAATACTTTAGGCACAAATCGCTTGTTTGCATACTTTTGACTCACTCGGATCTAGCATCTCAAGTTTTGGGTCCCTTCTATGTCTTTATATTCAGTTTTTACGTAAATGCTTTTATTTATTTTAAATATTTATGGTCGTCATTAATACACTTTTTCATGAAGCTTCTAAGTCTTAAATAAAGCTTTGCAAATGAGGAAATGCAGCACTTTTGAAATACCAGTTTTTTTTTGGAAAACGTGTTACCATAACAAAAAATGCATGAAATTATTGGAAAATTATTTAACTTTAATAATACAAACAATCAAGTAAATAAAAAATTAGAAACCTTCTTAAAATTTCTGTCAAATTAAAAGAGCAGGTTTTTTTTAACAATTGTTTGCATTTTTTTTTATAAAACTAATAAATCTACTGTTTTACAGTCTTTATGTAGGTAACCGATCTTTATGTAAACTTAAATTTTCTTTTTTTATCAAATATAATAACTTACAATATGTAGGTGTTCTTTATCTAAAAACTAAAAACACATTTCTAATTCTAGAAATTTTCGCGAAATCAAAACAAAATCATTAATTGATAAGGTCACTTCATAGTTTAAGATTTCCAATCTAACAAAATTTTGTTCCATAATTTTTTAAAATAAGATATGCATGTGTTTGTTACATCACAAAACCCATAAAAAATATTCATAAAAATATTAAATTTGACCTTCCTTGCTACTGAAAAAAAAGTTAGTCTTATTGTATCTCTAGTATAAATGAAGACAGAATGTTGATAAACGTCTAAGACGATAGAATTTAAATTCTTTTAAGCATATATCAATTTTCAATAAGTTTTGATGGATAGTTTTCATTCATAGGAAGTCTGTATAATAGTATATAAAATTTCTACGAATTGTTTTGTTACAAAAAAGTTTTGAAAGTAGACGTTAAATTTATATATCAAGTTATCAGACAAATTACCATTACAAACTGACTGCACTTCTCCTATATAAATTACAAACTAATTAGTTCCTCAAGGTTAAACTTTAGTGGCTCCTGGCGACCCGTTCTTGGACTCAATTTACAGTAAAACAGCGCCGCTACTTAACGTCCCACCCCGAATATTTATCATTTTTCTTGCATTTCATTCAGCTGTCGAAGTTGAAATTATAATTAAAGATGGTGACAAACATTAAATTGGTTTTGACTTGGTAAAATTGTCGTGGCTCCTGGCGACCTTCCACATTATACTTTATTCTTTTTAAATTACCCATGACTGGTTAAGTGATTAGTGGTTATTCCTGTGATTATTACCGCGTTCAAGCGTTTTAATTTACAATAAACTTTTAGTGAGAACTGTCAGAGTTAAAATTAGACTTAGAGATGATGAATGAAATTAGTTTAGATCTGGTAGATATTACTTTCAAATTTTGTGACCAGAATAAAGTATTTGCAGCCATTGAAAAAAATTTATAATCCACTTCTCTTATCGGTAGTCCGTGCTTTATCCACTACTGATTCCTAATCGCCTTCAATAACAAATTAGTTTATTAAATAACTAAAAACTAAAAGTTTACGCTTTTGGTATTTTCCATCTCCGCCATTGATTTTCCGAAAAAGAAAAACCAATCACGTATCCGCTATAACACGATAGAACAAACCCTGATTGATGAATTCGATGGGAAGAGGAAATTCCGATCGGTTCGCAATTAAAACAAACTTTTCGTCGGATTTTTTTAATAAAACGCGAGAGGCGAATTTTTTAAGCACGTCGAGGGATTTAATTTTTTTTTATTCTCTGTGATCCGTTCGCTATAGGAGATAATTGGAGTTTAATGGTCGGGACTTCTTAAATGGTTTTACGAGCTGACCCAACAAAGCTGACGAGCTTTTAAATACTGTTTTGTGGGCACTGCGGCGGGGGAAAAACGCAAAAACGGATTTATTACCGAGCTTTACGGAGCTTTATCATAAATACAATTTAGAGCAACGTTAACCTCGAATTATGGGTAAACGCCGGGAAATACGGAATTACCAAGATATCTGGACTAATCTGACCTTACAGGGCTGCAAATTGCAGCATGCAAATTCTGCGTGGTCTTACGTGTTATTAAATTTAAGACGAAGGCATTTGCATTTTAAGAACGTAATCGCCTTGCTATTTTTCTAAAGCAGAACAAAACCAAAATAACACTTTTTTATTATTTCTGATAATTCTTTGTATTCACTAAATGTATTTAGTAATTATTAATAAATTCAATTTGAAAAGTAAGCATTTTTAAGGACAAAACTCTGTTTAATAATTTCAATTCCTTTTTTTAGATACATGTGTACATGTGTTTTTGTGCTACTGTATAACGTAGCAAACATTGCATGTCTGTTCTAAATTATATTAAAATCTGTGTGTGGAATATTTATTACTGTGTAGAAGCTTAATTTAAACACTGATTAACATCTTAATAACACCCACGCTTAATTTTATAGATTATTCAAATTTCGAATTATTTTCGCATTAAGGTATTTTTGTGTCACTAATTGCATGCAAGTGAAAATACGAAATAGAGTTGTAAATAGTTTGTTTAAAAATATCTAAATAATAATCTAATAGGCAGTGTCAGATTATAGGCTATAGGGCCCACCGGTAAATACCCCGCAAAGGCCCTACAAAAAAGTTTTTTATATACTTTACAAAGTGATTTTAAAAACGGCTGGCGCGGTAGAATTTTTGTTTATAATCCGATTAAAAAAAATTAAAAACTAAAATAAAATCACTCTTGACGGTGTATAAGCTATAATGCTTTCAAAAAAATTTTAAATGTCATATTATTTTTTGACTATACTTATTAAACTTTTGTACTTTAAATTAGAACCTATACTTTTCTCTTCCCAATCCGTAAGATTTAAGTTTTTTTTTATGCAAACATGTGCAATATTTAATTCATCACTAGAACTTTTAGTTAAAAAAAATTAATAAAATCATGAAAAAAATAGTTAATAAAATTTAGTTGCCTGGTGTCAGTAAAAATTATTAACGTTCAAATAGTCTTCTTAGTTATTTTTTTTTTTTAAATGACCGATAGGTTGCACTTACAACTTACCTACCTTACCAATAGGTAAGTTACTTACCTATAGTATTTAAAAAAATATTGGCAATATTTTCTTTTACTAACAGCTATTTGACATGTCAATAATAACATTGTCTTTATGGTACTATTCTGAACCTAACATAAAAAAGTTGAATATAGCTTAAATCATAATATGACATTAATTTACAAAAGTCTTAAAAGCATCGGCTTATATAACATTAAGAGCCATTGAATTTATTTTTATTTTTGAAATCGAGCTATTAACAAAAATATTACAGCAGCTTCCCTTTTTTTAAATCACTCTAAATAAGATGTACAATGTGTTTTTAAATGATTCACATCTAGTCGTCTGTGAATTTCCTATGTAAAATCAGAAACAGTTTTGACATTTATTGACAGACAATTTAATTGAGCAGAGCGGCAAACATTTTTTTACATGTAAACCAATTTCAAAGGTAATTAGATGAGAATCATTAAAAAACACTTTGTACATTCTCCCACACTGTTATAAAAACTTAAATTAGTCACATTGTATGTAGTTTATTATTGGATGACATTAATAACTTTTGTACGACATTTACCTAAATTAAACACAAAAATACGTTGGATTTTAGTATTTTATTAGTTTATTAAAGATACCTCGAGTTGAGCTAAGCATAGAAGTGCATTTTAGCTCTGAAAGTAAAAAAATGTAAAAAAGTCACACATTTTCAAGTTCTTGAGAAAATTTACTAAGTAATGTTCAGCTGGTTACAAAACAAATATTTTACATAAGGACTGTAACTAGTAAAAAAAATACAAAATTATGAAAACAAGCTGAAGGTGGCGTCGATATTGTTAATCTTTTTTTTGCCACAGATAATTTAGGTGTTTGGTCAATTTTTTTTGTTAAATTCAATTTTCTTAACGGGCAATAACTATTTTTTCTAACACTTCATGTTCACGAGAAATTAATCGCAAAAAAAACATCGAATAATTATTTCATCGTTACTTGTACATCTAATTAAAAATTTAAAATTGTTTCATGCCTAAATATATCTCAAAATCTTAAACATTAAAGTATTTCATATATTAAATAAAATGAGCTATTCAACACTACTGCAACTACCTATGACATTAATTTAAAAAATTAAACTTTAGAACTAATCAACTCAATGAAATAAGTGAGAAACTAGAGAATTCGATTTAAATTCAATACATGAAAGAATTTTTTTAATATACAGCTTGTTCCGTCTAAACCCCACATTAGAAATATTGAAAGTTCTAATAAAAATATTTATTTGAAAGTTGGTACTCAGCAATATTTCTTTGAGTTCTGCTCAATGAAAATATTTTTAAGGTCGCGGCACTTCCGGTTATACGAGATGTCACTTTTACCTGAAAGATCCAGGCTTCCTTTTTCAAATGAGCTAAGAAATATTTCCAAATTTTTAAAAATGGATGAGTTATTGATTTTTGAACTGGAAGGTGCAAATCCGAAAAAAATTAAAAACCTTAAATATTTCGCTTAAATTTAGATATAGAGAAAACTTACGAAAACTAACTTAAAGTAACTCTAGTAATCCGAAAACGCATTCAAAAACATAGCTTTGTATTTGAAATAAGGAAGTTGATAGCGACTTCCGGTATCACCGGAAGTGTTATCATCGTGAAAATATTTTCATTAAGTAGGACCTAAGATATTACGGTCGTATACAAGTTTTCAGATATAATCATTATTAGAACTACCAATACTTCTAATGTGAGGTTTAGACGGAACAGCCTGTATCTTTAAAATGTTGATGTGTAAAATCGAAAAATAAAAAGCGATACCGGGTTTTGGTTTTGATCAATATTATTAAATTCTCTTTTTCCCGGCGGCACAATCCGACACTGCTAATATGTCCAAACAAATGAATTTCAATTTGTTACTTGGAATAATTCTAAGTTTAAATTTTTCTATATTTTTGTTTTGAATAAAACAACGTTCAAATCCTTGCATTTAACGCCGAACAGTTCTGCAGTTGTTGTCGTAATGTAAATTTGTTTCGCAGCTATCTCTAAGAGAATAACGCATCGTAATCGCTAATCGAATGGTTATGGGGCAATTGTCGAGCAATATAACGAAAATAAAGCCGGCAGACGGAACATGTAAAGAACTTTGGATGTATAATGGCTTGAATTTTTTCACGGAGAGGTCATAAAATTTCGCAGATTGCGACGGAGATTAAAAAATATATCTGCACTCTGAAACGATATAAAACAGATGCGGAGCTAAAACTCCAACATTGAGCTGTTTTTTCAGACAATGCGAATACAATGCACATTTCGTATTGTTGATTAGTGCAACGCATGCAGATGCAGTTGAGTGGAATCAGCAGCCAAATGTAACTGATTTTGTTGACTTTGGGATGTAGGCACTGTTTCAGGATTAGTTTGGAAAGTTTTAAAACCGATTTTTGATGAAACACACGAGCGATTTTCATTTTAAAAAATCATCACTTCTTTTCAGCCACTTTCCGCCATTAAGATACGAAAAAATTTTCCGGTTGAAAATGATTAAGTGGGCAAATATCTCGCCGACTTCCCCTTTTGTTCTCATTATTTTTCGGTAGTTATACGAAACGTCTAGCCCATTTGTGTTGAAATTTATTATTTGAGCAGACGTAGGTTGTGGTGTGTCCAAGACAGAGTTCCGGTCGGAGACTTGGGAACATTTCTGACCGGACTCATTAGCAGGAGCACGCAAGTTTACCGAACATTACTCGAATACCAAACAGTTTCATATTTGACCGGTTAAATGTTCAGATTCCCCCTTTTGCGTCTATGAAATGCGTTCATTCGCATGCTACGCATACTAAATACGAAACGATGTGGAAGCTTCAACTGTGAAAAAATTATCGACACTGGACAACACAATGTGTTTCGTGATTTATGAATTTGATAATCATGTAAATAAATGGGTGCTAAATTGTGATTCGCGACGATTTAACGTGGACATTAACTGAGTTGTTAAAAGAGTAATAAAACTATATGTATTCATTAAAATTTGAATTGACTATTCTACGCTTTCAGTTAAATTTCTGATCAAAACGGATTTTTTTTTTAATTAAAAAAACATTTTAAAAAGCTTTTATTTAAAAAGTGCACTAAAAAGTAAAAAATATTGTTTTTCTATCAAAGTTCCCAAAGTTTTTATAAATTTTAAATTCCTATTTTGTAAGGAAAAATATTTACCTCTAATAAAAAATGTTATTTTTTATTTTTTAGTGCATCTTTTAAATAAAAGCTTTTTCTAAAAAGACACTTTTTAATTCTTTTATTTATTACTTTTTAGCCTTTACTAATTCTAAACGTCTTTTTCTCTGAGATTTAGTTTCGCCATATTATTGTAACACCATTATTTTGCTGATTTGTGCAAACTTGTTTAGTGGTATGTGATAGAAAACAGCTGTCAGCATTGAAAGCACATCCTTATCTCTGTTCTGTGTCTATACTCTACCGTACAAGATAAATGAATTAAAAAAATAGCGACATTTGTTTGTAACATACCGTTAATGTCGGTATAAATTACGGTATGTACACATCGAAAACCAATTTGTAAACATAACCTAAAACTTCAAAACCCCATTTAACCCCTTTAGGTGGTATTTAACCACATAGGATTGCATTGTGACGCAGATTAAGTAAGTATGCAAAATTTCAGTTCATTGGGCCAACGGGAACCCTTTTAAATTTGGCTTCAAAAATATGAAACAGACAGACAGACAACAAAGCAAGCTACATAAAAGCTTTAAAAAATATCAAATGTATACCTACGTGTGATTGCTGCTTTTATTGATTCTTAAGAACCGAACTAATCAAATCGTGGAGGAAAAATTAATATCGGCCAAAAGGCCAGCGACAGCAATACCGCCCCTTTCCAATCGATAAATGCATAATAACACGATTCCACTCGACGGCATAAAGCACTCGTAATGGCAGCGATCTGTATGCAGGTCACCGGCAATAATGCGATGTCATCTGCCGGAATTAAAATGTATGTTCTCGTGTTATTGTACGCCATCTCAACGCAAATATTTAATAAAGAGAACATGAAGTTGTGGACGTCGATAAAATCCCATTGACCAGCGCTTTTGTAGCACCTTTATTTTATAAATAGTGGTGCTTTGACAGGTGACACACTCGTAGATTACGATAAATAAGCTTCATATTCATTTGTTGTGTTGAAAGTTGTATTTAACTGATTTACATTGATACAAACGTTGGCGTTATCTGATTCGGTAAAACGAGGGATTATTTGACACTGAAAAACACGAAAGTAAAGTTGTAGAATTGGAATTTTATCTACTATGTGATTTGCTTAAAATGATGAGCTTTACAAATCCAAAATGCAACACAAAATTTTCTCTCAAGGATGAAAAGTGTATTGTGTGAACTGTGTTGCGTCTTATTTTTGTATCTTTATTATAGTAGTATGCAAACTCAACAATGGAAAGTGGGAGAATTTACTACAACAAGAAAAAACAAAACAACTAGGACAAGTCCAAACTAGCTTTCATAAAAGGACAAGGGTTGGGCGTGTCAACAATGCAAGGTAGACAACTCAATTGTTTACCTGTCAACAGTTACGTCGAAGTCAACATTTGTAGTGATGCCAACAATGTCAACTATGTCAACAATGAAGAAATAATAAATTTGGGCATACTGATAATATTTGACTATAAAATTGGTGTATTTGTTAAAAATATAACTTAAGGGTAGAAAAAACTTTAGAAAATATAAACTATGTGATAAAAAAGTATAAAAATAAATAAACAAACATAAAATTTTCAAAAAAGAGTGAAAACGAAACAAATTATTCTTTTTTTTTTGTTTTCTGCGCTTCCGTTTTTATCCTCTCATTTTACGTTCTCAAAAGTATTCTTTCTGCAGAAGAAAATGTATGTACAACACACATAACCTTGAATGTTTATTGTTGACCAATTGTTGACATTGTTGACGCTAAAGACATTGTCTACGCAATTGTTGACACGTCGTCTAGACAATTAAAGTTGACGTATCGACGCCCATCCCAGAAAAGGACGAGCCACATGACAAAAATAACATTTATCGAAGAGAAACAAAACATCCTGGATAAAGAACTACAATATAATTGTCACTACAAGAGCATAGCGAATTTCGAAAATCTAATCATCAACACCAAAGTTATCATTAACTGAGTAGACATAGAAACTATTGTGCATATATGTAGACTAATGAAAATTCACGGAAAATAACTAAAAGAGCAAGACAGGTAGCAAACACTTGGACTTTATTTGTTGATTTTGCTTAGTTTTTGAAGTATTTTATTTATTTTGACAAAAAAACTTTCTTTTTCTTTTACTTTTACCATTTTAAAGAATATTTTTTACTTTCCTCTTATACAAAAAAAGAAAGAAAAAAGGAAAACAAATTATTAAAAACATCGCAATAAGCAAAGGATATGATACAGAAACAAAAAAAAATAGAAATTCTATATACCAACAAAATAGAGCTCAACGTAACAACAAAAAATAGAATTAACCTAATTTTTATTGGAAAATTCATCTCTGATTATTGTCAGGATAATAAAATGAATCAATAAGGATTACATATCTAATCTTATTTAATACAAATAATTTAAATAAAATACTTTAAAATAATGAAGTCAAAAAAAACTAGATAGATCAAGTGTTTATTCTCTTAAATGTAAAGACTGTAATACATTTTATGTTATATCTAAAGGATAACTTACATGATTTTGACATAAATTAAGATTTTCGAGTCACTTGAAATTAATAAATTATACAATAACAAAAATAAAATCGCATTAAATCATCAAAATATCTTTGAAGTGACGAGTACTAAAAGTTTCAATATTTGGCAATGTCCTTTCTGTGTAATCTTTCATTATTATTTTTTTTGTTATTTATATTGTTTGTTAGACAAATATCTCTGACGTCTTTTACATGATAATGTGTTGTTAACTATTGTTATTTTATTTTAAATATTTGAATATGGCCATCGTTAGGCTCTAATTAAAAATAATACGCATGCACAAGAATAAATTAAAATTTTCACAAAAAAAGAATAATAATTAAAAAAAGTATGTTTATTGAAAGTCTGAGGATGGCCATTAAAAATTGTCGAAACATGTAGCATCCTTTAATAAATTTTGAGAGAGAAAGACTTGAATTATTTAACAACTATAATTACCCCTCACCATGAATCCGAACACTATAATTTTTACTATACTCAAATTTAACCATTTTAGAAATATTTGATATTTAAGCTTTTTTTAAAAATTTATAATAAAATTTTAAAGAGATGAGTTAATGTGTACCTAATTATAATTAAAGTAAAGCTGCAGATTGGTATGATAGTACTTTGTCAAAAATAAAACCATTATTCTAACCAGTATCAGAAGTTCGATATTTTTGCGTCGTAACACAATGACGAACAATTCTGCACTCCTTAGAGATCTTCCACAGTATATCACCTAAATAATAGATTTAGTGACGGGGAACACAGAAATGGAGGAGAATAAGTAATTACATCAGCATACCATAATTTAGATTAGACGCATCCTGACTGAATAGATAGACAACTGATTTTGAGCATTTACTAGGAGTGAAAAAACTACAATTAATAAATAAAAGTATTTTTGGGAATATGGCTTATATTCGCCAGAATACCGCCGGTCCTGAAATGTCCCAATTAATTACGCGGTCGTTATTATAAACCCGTCCGAGCGACTAGTTGTTTTACTGTATGAATATATTTGGGACTTTATGATCAATTATGCCAGAGGAACCGTAATTAAACGCATGCAATTGGTTGAATGTCGAATGTAACTAATCAGTGCCCGAAACTCGAAATGAAAACGGAGAATATAGTGAGAATATGAATAATTTGGGGAGTGCAACTGACGCATGTTTGGGTTTTTATTTGGTGGTAAAATGCAAACTGTAATTAGAAAGTGAATAACTGCTGACGCCTCGAATATCAACTCGGAACTTGTTAATGTTTTAAATTAATTCTTACAAATTTTCTTGGACAGTTGTTAATTAAATGCTGAAGTTTATGATGAAACAAAAATGTTTGCTTTCGTTAAGAGGATTAAAAGTTATCAAGAAGTTTGCTAAGAAGTAAATAAAACAATGAGATGGTGGAAATGATAGCGCGGTTTAAGAGTTTTACGAATGCTGGTGCAGGTACTGACGATTAATTAAAATATATGGACTTTTATTCAAACGCTAAACGAGCTTACACTACTAAGTAAAAGAGATTTTTTTAATCTTTTTTATTTTTTCACCTTCAATAAAAATTTATTAGACCCATTTACATTTATTTCATTGTGTATTTGTTTTTACATTTATCATTATCACTCTTTATGAAGATTTCAAGAAATTTTTTTCACAATATTTTTGGACAGTTTTCTGGAACATAAGTTAAAAAAATAGTAAAACCATCTAATAACTGTTTTTTTTTTAATTAATTCTAAATAAAAAGTATGGTGTTTTTTGTTCAAATAATTCTATTTGAGAATTATCTATACAAAGTACCAAATGTATTCATTTTTAATGCAAATTTTATTGAATAATCTTTTTACCAAAATTTCATTATGAAATTTGGTTCAAATCTTGTGAACTATCAAAATTAATTTTTTGTAGTTTTGAGAGCAACTTATGTATAATCAAGCTTTTATAAAAAAAATGTTGATATAAATAATAAACCAGTGGCACAAAGTATGTATTACGTAAATGTTCGTGTTTAATATTCAGGCCACCAAAAATTCAAATCAGCGCCTTTTTCTCGAGTACTATTTGTATTTGCCGCTTTTCGTTATCCAGACAACAAAAAATGACTGCCTTATTCGCCAAGGTTCAATTTGCATTTAATTCTTAAATTTACAATGTTGGCTTTAATCCAGTATTCATGCAACAATAGAGGCCCGGATTTGATTATTCTTTCCGGGATTTAAATTCTATGAAACAATTACAAAAAATCCAGCAAGAATTTAACTTCGTTAAATGGATTGTAAACAATTCCTCAGTGATGCTTTGCTGGCGAACTCATCAAAAGAAAACTGTCGCGCGGAAATTTTATCAAAAGCTGCCGACGAGTTTATAAAAAGCGTTAATTTTCAATTAAAAGAAACAAACTTCAATACCCTGTTATTTTGCCGACATGAACAACATGTTTATCGATTCTGCTTTTTAAAACATAATTTATTACTTAGCAATCCTATTTTCGTTCAAATCTGAATAACAATGCAACATTTATCAAGCACTTCCATCGATTTCTTTATGTTGCGTTTTAAGCAAATTGCTCGCAATGATGACGTTTTTAACAATTTTCAATCACATTTCAGAATTCTCTTTTATGAACGAACAAGTCACATCCGCGAACAGGTGCTTTCAGTAGTTTGCATCTTTTCCAGATAGGAATGGTCGTTGAATATCTGAATTACTTGCTTTCATGTCTTATAAATCTTGAAAGCTTTATCACCGAAGTAATTTAGTAGAACCGTTTTTTTATGTTTTATTGCGATTTATTTACTTGAAGGAATAGCTAAAAAATAATGTTCTACAACAGAAAACGTTTGAAAATTGCAGTTTCAGTAAAATATGACTACATAAAGAAAATCGAATTATCTCTAAACGATTTAGAGTCATGGTCGATTGGTTGTTCAAGAACTTTCAAATAGGATGTAGTCACTCAAGAAATGGCTTCACAATAGCTTAGTTAGAAATGACAATTAAAGCTGTAGCGCATTCGCTTAAAGCCAGGACAAAAATTAGCAAATTTATTATTAACTACGATCTCCAAAATTTCAGTCGCAAGCCCTTTAATCTGGTCGAGATTAATGTAATCTCTTATCTATTCGAGCAATACTCGCTTGCTATGAATTTATAGTGGAATTAACAATTGTAATATGAAACAATATGCTTGTGTTAAATTTCCCGAGGCAATTAGCCGAGTTCAGTCCAACGATGTCCAACTCTCCCTCAATTTTATTTTCCTCGCTTACTTTAATTCCTGTGAATTTAATTAGCCACCGGTGGAAAATATCAATTGTTGCTGAAACACGCACTCATCCACTGAATAAAATATCAAAAATAAACGAAAAAACTTACTTACGGTGGCAACAGACTCGCCTTAATTGACTCGCGCATTAATAATTCATCGAAATGCCCTCTGGAACGGAACACAATTGGGGAAAAGACAGTGTACGTATTCAAAGAAAACCACACAAAATTATGAGTCAAAAATGAAATATTTTGAACTCCATTTATTGAAAATTAACTTTCAAGAAAGATTATAATGACTGTATTGCCTTTCACGTGTTGTAAATTTACTAATGCAGCATACTTCACTCATTTTTGCTTTAGAGTTTGTGCATATGTATAGTTTTGTGTATTTTTTACAAATAAATCAAAGAAAATATTGCAAAAATTTAAATCAAAAAAAGATAATTTAAATTGAAAGTTCTATGTTGAGGGAGATTTTGGTAAATCAGCTCCGCTCCTTATGATAAACACCATGGATATTACTAAAAGTGCATACAACCGTTAACATAATTTATTCTAACAATAACAACTAATAATGGATATTTTTTATAGGTTTCAGGTCGAATCCGTCGAGTTATCAATTTAAATGTGATTGATTGATATATTTTTTGGTTTGTGTTAATGTTTTTAAATACTTGTTTGGGATTATTTGCACAATAATTAACTAAATCTCCACACTTTTTCGAAATGATTTCAAAGTTTCATTAAAACTTATACTATTTTATTCGGTTTTGTTAACAATATAAATAATAATAATGTGTTTTTGTTGAAGTGATACAATGAAATACAGATAGGATACTAATAAAAATAATATGAAATAACTAAAAAAAATTAAACAATAAAAATTCTGCAAATTGAAAAAAATTCACAAATAACTGAAAAACTGAAAAAAACATTTACTTCAAAATTACAAAATAACAAGCATGTATTTGTAATGACAGCATTTTCAACCATAATAAGTTGAGGAAAGGAAAATACAGAATGTATCAGAAATACCTGTCTTGTTTAAAATTTGGAAAAAGATAACATGATGAAATGTGTACCCACTTATGAGTACAAAAATAAAAGAGCCGAACTATTTTTGTTGTGATAGAAACGGACAATTTAAACAACAATGAAAATTATTGCTATAAATATAAACTAATTATTAAACACTGACCGGCTCGTTTGCACAAAAGGAAGGAAGAAATCAATGAAAATTATAAATAACCCTGTATAAAGCGTAAAAAACTAATTGAATCTTTTGGTTTTTTAGTATTTAGAGTGGTTTTATATTGTAACTTTATTTACTTACTTACTTACTTACTTCTTATTTCTTATTATACTTTTCAGTTAGTCTTCTGATACCTACGAATTATTATAGTTTTTAGCAATGGGGTTTTACCAAATCGTACTTTTTTTGTTAGATTTTTTGTATGTATTTATTTTTGAATTTGTTTATTCTTTAAAGGCATTTGCAACTTATTTTACCTGTTTTATGTTTTTTTTATGAAATAATTAAAAAAATTGTTTGTTCTACACTAGCAGGTTCTTTTAAAAATTTTCGGCGATTGGAAATAAACAAAATAATCGCTTCCAAAAAAAAAAAATCGTGACGTTACAACCGCCTCTCATCACAGGATCCTCTTGTCACTGAACCTTCTCAATCACCAAAAATCAGACAGATATTTGAACATTTTTCACAAAATCAAAAATTAACTACTTTTTCGACTAATTTCTGTTTCAAATTTTGTGTCAAACTTTGAAAAAACATCTGAAAAATTTTATCAAGTTTTAATAAACTCTCACAGTCCTATACAAAAGTCAAAAAATAGTAAATCCTAATATAGGACCAATTGCTTGATATGCGGTTATGACGTCATAATTCTAACTTTAAATAGAAATAACTTGACTTAGAGAGCAGATACAGAGAAACGGCTTTCACTACTGTAATAAACGTTATTAGTACTATAATTTAAGATAAAGTTGTTTTTTAAGTTGCCAATACCTTTAAGTTTTTTAGTTCAAATTTATAAGGTTTTCAAAATTTTAATCAATTTTTCGGTTTTTTGGTTTATAACTTTTCTAAGCCAAATCCACTGACTTTCAATTTAATTAAGTTTGTTCTTGAAACTAGATTTTTAAAATGTTGAGTATTTTAAGTTTATTTTTAAATTACTGCTCGACTTCCGCTTTTCCTGAATGAAGAAAATTTTGAAAACAAGATTTGGGAAGTTCAAAACCAATTTCAAATTTGAAACGAAAAATCCTGGAAAAATTATACGATAGGTACACAGATCTTAGAAACACGTACAGAGATATTAAAAACTAATTTGTTAATGAAGGTGATTAATAATAATGGATACCGTTTAAAGCACAAACAAGCGATAGCGAATGAGTGCTTATAATAATTGATATTTTAACATTATTTCGTTAACCGCAAACTTTTTATTCTAGTGACAAATCTAAAATTAATACCAAATCTTTAACCGTTTTTAACTTCACTTTCAACTTTGACAGGTGCTGTCATTAAATTTACTGTAAATTATAAAAGATACTATAAAAACTATAAAAAACTATAAAAACACCATGAACGCCAAAGTCGCATTTTACTGAATTATTTTTTTTTAAATACCTAAGTCTGATAAAATTGTAAAATAGTTACTAAATGTGACGTTGGCGTTTTTATAGTTTTGAAACAGCTTATACATAGTAGTATTCAATTTGTGTGAATAATTTTAATTACAATACACTAGCTCACAACAATTTTTGTGTGAATTTTCGGTTTACATTACACACACATTTTTTTCAATGAAATTAATTAATTGATATTAATTATAAAAACTGCTGTTAAATTCTGAAAAAATGTACCCATCCATCGGGGAACAAATACAATATTTAATAAGAAATGCTAATTTTTGTGTGATCATTTGTTTCTGAGATATTTTTCGCAGACTCGCCTTGTATAGCTCCATTTTTTTATTACTTAATTTAAAAAATCTTCCACGAACCATTTATTAAATGAAGCCCCAGCACAGACCTCAATCATTTTGAATTATCATAATTATCGTGTTGACCGTATCTCCGCCCCTTACCTCCGGAGATTAATTTGAGGAAGCGTTGTAGAAAAAGACTCTTCCGTAGGTTTCCATTAAAAACCGCAAATTGAAATGCCGATCACGAGACGACTGGAAATATTTCCAACCCCAATCTCTTGAACGGAATTAATTAAAAAAGCTCAACATGTAAAAGGAAGCATGTAAATTGAGGGTAAAGCGGCGTAGCTACATTATTAGAGGGATTTGTTTAGAAAACTATTTCATTTAAGCTGCAGTAATTGATTTCAAACAAAGGAAAGGCAAATATCAATTATAAATGTTCTTGAACTGTACGGGAAGATATAACAATATCCGTGTTCATTTAGTATGAGTTTTTATAAAAAAATTATAAAATTAGGAGACCTTAAAAAATAATATTTTCTTCTATTCCGTTTAAGACAAATACGTAATTAAGGCAAAAGATATCATTTATTCAGTCTTTAGGAGCCCTTTTAAGTGAGTTAGATCCGAGAAATACGAGTTAATTAAAGATGTAAACATTTCCTAAATAAAAAACATTGTCACTAAACTGAATGTAAAATTCCGTCCATTCCTCAAAAAGCATTTGATTGCCTGTAATTTGATGAAATTTTGTTCGTTCCGGAAAAACACAAAAACAGGTCTTCCGTTCGAAAGTTTTATTTTTGTCAGTGTGTGCAATCAATAAAGTTTCCGTCGTTGTACTGGAGCTTATAAAAGCTTTCAAACTGTCCTTCTCTGCGCGTCCACGTGACGCTAAGCTCTTGACGCCACCACGTGCCCTATCTCTTTTATGCGTTTTCCTCTTGCTATCGGTGCTATCTTGGAATTGTGGTCGTGCGACGACTGGTTATTGTCCTTTTAACTCTTGACTCAAGGACTTGAGTAGATATGCTGTGCCGGTTCAAATTCACTTCGTCTGCGCATGCGCCATTTCAGGGATTCCCCCGACGCAAAATATGGGAATCCCCTGATGTTGTAGCTATTTTTAGATCATGATGTCATGACTATTTTTGGATCATGACGTCAGGATAAGAACTGCGCATGCGTCACTTTGGGGAATCCCACATTGAAAATTATGTGAATCCCCTGATGTTGTAGCTATTTTTAGATCATGATGTCATGGCTATTTTTGGATCATAACGTCAGGATAAGAATCTCCTGGGAAATCCCACATTGAAAATTATGGGAATCCCTGCGGTCATTGTTATTTTTAGATATTTATGCCAAGGTGGGATATGGTTGCTTTAGGGTTTTGTAGTGTATTCAAATTAATAAAAATGTATTTATTTTGTACAGACATATTTATTAATTATTATAACAGTTACACTTAAACAAACGTATGTACATATATTTATTATTTATATTTTTGTCCTAACATCTTCATATAACTTTTTACTTCACAATGCATGCAGTTTCGTCCTTGAATGTCGGTTTCACCTTTGCATTTGGGGCATACAAATTTGGTTGGAACGGGCATAGTGTTCAGGAAGTTAAAAGCTGTTTCTTCCTGCTTCTTGTTGATATTGTAGTTAAATTGTGATTGGGAATGAACGAATGAATTTACATATTTATTTCTTGTAATAACAAACCGGTAAATCCCCTACCACAAATATTGGGAATCCCCTAATTCCACTGCTATTTTTAGTTCATAACGTCATGGTTATTTTTAGATCATGATGTAATAATTCTAAGTAAAACAACCCCTTACTCTTCACACCTCTTTCCCTCATTTCTTCTATATAAACGATGTAATAAGCTTAAAATTTAATTCAGTTTAATCACATCTCCCGTTCTAGTTACATCAGTACGAATTAAATAACAAATTATTATTTTGTGAAGAAAACGAAAGTATTCAAGATGAGCAGTGTTGAATTTAAAAATTTAAACAAAGATGTAGAAATGGAGTCTTTTGTTAGCATTAAAAGTATTAAAGTTGATGAAAAGTTTTGTGTAAAGGCGTTTAAAAAAGTCGCAACAAAATTTGGAACGAAAGTTATGGTCGACTGCGAGGGATTTTCGAGCATATTACCACATCGATTCACTGACCGTCTCAACGATGAACAAATTGGATACTGGAATGAAAAAATTAAAAGTGGAAATATTAAATTATTTATGGTTAGTAAAGGTCCAATGGGTAATACAACGAAAATAGAATTTTTTGAGGAATAATTTTTTATTTAGTAAAGGTATATTGTTTTAGTCTATTTCATGTATATGTATAATAATGTATTGAAATGTATAATGAGTTATATTTTAAATAAACTTTGTAATATTTATTCATGCATTTTCTTAACCTTTCCCAACCCATATTATCAACAACTCTTTACGTTTCCTCGAATACATGTGTAGCGTGTAGGCGTCGATATCAGACTTCGTGGGATGTAGACTTTCACGTGTTAATATCTACGTAACTTAAGAAAATTTGCTGACACCATGTCTCGAGGATTTAAATTTAACACATATGATGGAATAAAACTCATTAAGTATTTATACAAGAATTTATTACTGAGGAATAAGTTTTGTACATAACCATTCATAAATACATTTAGCATTATTTAACGAACACATAAAATCATAATTATCTAGATTATGAAATTCACATCTTCTTCTTGTTTTACATAACTTGGGTGATTCGTCGATTTTTTCTAAGTTGACTATTCGAACACATGAGTCGAGTAAAATTTTTCGTAGGAAATCTTCTTTTACGTATCCTTTTACGTAGATGATGATATCAGATTCACTGTTTTTCAATTCATTCAAATGAAGAAAGTTTCGGATAATCCCAACAACATTCTTCTGTGCTTCAAGTCCATCGTTATAGCGTAGTAAATGATGATATCTTTCCAGATATTTCACCTGTTTTCTATAAAATAAATCTATATCTTCATATGGTTTAGAAGGTTTAAAGAGATTATGTTGAATTGATTGAGCATCCATTATAGTTAATTCTTTAACAACAAATTCTGGTATACAAAACCCTTGAATATCACATACATACAAATGCATGTTGTTTTAAGCAATACTATTCTTTTCAATCCAACTATTGTGTTTATCACTAAAACCTAACCACTTCACATACAATTTATTTCCACGTTTTTTAATAATTTTTTCAATCAAGTAGACGTTGGGATGTTTTACTTTCTGAAGCTCCATCTCATAAAATCCGCCTGATATATCTTCTCCCTTCTCATCACACAACAAATATGTTGTCGGATTGGTTAATTTAATTTCCTTAATTGTGAAAATTTCATTTGACCAATTGGGAGTATATCCTTTATCAAAAGCATTTCTAAACTTGCTTATTCTGACGTGATCACCAATTTTAAATTTATTATTTTTATGAGCTAATTTTATATGAGTAAATGCTTGATTTAAAATTTTCTTTTCATTATTTTCATTCACTTCTGATGGTTTCATTTGAATGGTGCGATGAAATGTGTTGTTATACAATTTTACTACATCATATAACAGATGTATCCATTTATAATGACCTTGAAGACTGAATCGTTTCCACATTATATTTTTTAAAGTGCGATTAACCCTTTCAACGATAGAAGCTTTTTTGGTACTAAAAACACTGTAATGGTGAATTCCATAATCTTTCATTAAATTTTGAAAATCTGAATTATAAAATTCTTTTCCATGATCGGTTTGTAAATTTTTTGGTGGTTTTGATAATTTTTGCAGAATGTTTTTCATTGCTTTAGTTACATCGGTTGCATTTTTGGATTTTACTTTTTCACAGAATACATATTTCGAAAAACAATTAATAACAACAAGAATGTATTTGAAACCTTGATTTTCCTTAGCAAAAGGAATCATTTCCACAAGATCAGCTTGATAGAGGTCATTAATACCTTTTATTATGACTCTACGTCTATTAAAATTACGTCTGGCAGGCTTGTGAAGTTCATTGACTACATCTTTTTTTATTGATGATTCTTGAAGGTGATAAGAAACTCGACGTCTACGTTTCATTTCTCAGACACAAGCTTATCAATCAGTAGTATGCACCACCTGCACGTATTGTACATTAACGACTAAATATTTTATAATTTGAATCACTTATTGTATTAAGCTATAATATTAAATTCACGTAATTCCTCAATTATGGAAACAATTTCATTTGAATGATTTGTATTACCAGCTGCTTGAGATGCTATTAACAAACGAAGTCGTTCAACAAGTTCATTAGGGTCATCCCAATGTACATAATCTATTTTATCTCTATTTACTTCTTTAATCATACCCCGACCCGTTTTGGGGGTTGACGTCGAAATTGTTGTTTTTTTACGTAATAATGGAGCAATAATTTGTTTATATTTTTTTGATCTTGTGCCAACATTTCGATCTTGCGGATCAAAGTTTCTCTTATATGCGTAGGTTGTGTGTAGTATATCGCTGTAGTCATTTAAGTCATTATTTGTATAAATTTTATTAGGTTGTTTTCTAAATAACAATTCATATAATCCAGGTGTTGCTTTATACACTTTATCCTTTATAATAATATTTGAATCATCGAAATCCACTTGCTCTGATCCAACAAAAAACTTGTCTTTACGCTTATCATATCTTACACCGAACGTCTTGTCAAACTGAGTATTTTCTTTGCCATGCAACATTTCTTCAATGTAATGTTCTTGCAATTTAGTATCATGATTTCGATTACTAATTTCAGGTTTATTACTCACATCAAAAACATTAGCAAAATTACTGTTTTCGAGTGGTGATGTTTGCTGATGTGACAGATTCGAAACTTTATCTTCTCCAATTGAAAATGGTAATGAATCATTTGTATCGATAAAAGGATGAAATTTCGGTTTAGAATAACTTTCAACTTTTGATTCTAATAATTTTTCTGTTTTTAAATTATTCTCATCATGTCCTTCATCTTTATCTAATTTCTTCGCTATTGTTTTAAGCTCCGTAGTAATTGGTAAAAATTTATGTTGCTGATGAATCTCATTCGTTTTAAATAACGCTAATTTACGTTGAAGTTGTTTTCGTTTTTGAATTATTTTCTTTTTTAATTCGATTGTATTTTTCAATGTTTCTGTATTCATATTAATTGTAAATTAATACACACACACACAGTTCGACACACACACTATAAGTTATGGAAAATGATGTCTTCACAATAAGAAGTTCAAATTATAACTAAAATGCAGTAAAACAGTGTATTGAGTTTTTATTTGATTTGGGGATCAATAAACGAATCAAATCCTATTCTGTATCTTCCTTTATTAATATCGCTATCCTTATCTATCACTAAAAAACCATAATTATTCTTCCAACACATTGAGCACATTTCTTTGAATTTATCGAATGAAACATCAGTATTTACATGATCATCATATACATGTCGTAAGTTTAGGTTGTCCTGCTTGAATAGAGCGATTAAATTTGCATTATCACGAATTAGATGCTTTGGTACATGTGAATATGTTTGACATAAGTAAAATGAATCAATACATTTATGTCGTCCCATAGTAAAATATGCTTTCATAAGATCTTGTTTATCGCATGCTACATCATCAAATATAAATATAGAATTTGGTTTTGCTTCATGCGGCTGCGGAAGATTGTTTTCTAATCCACTAAATGCAAAATATCCCAAACCTTTTATGGGTTTTACAAGCTTTTCCAAATACTGATACTTTGGTTGATATAATGATTTTGAATAAATGTATAAATTTTCAAATCTGACTCCATTCATCTGTTCAATAAGATTAATAATTAAGTTAGTTTTACCGCAATTGCTTGGACCTACAATTAAACATCGAATAGATGAGGGTAATAAATCACCATGTCTTCGATTCTGGTTCGTTAAAATATCAGAATCACTGATATTTATTGGAAGCTTAGTTTTTTGTTTTATTACTCGCATGATGATGGACAACCAGCAACTAAAGCGTAATGTAAAGGTTTTTAATTTTTATACGTATTGTAAGTCTCTGTTTGTGAACGCTTCTGAATGCAACGATCTGAGTTTCAACAACCTCTTGTAGTACGCAACTATATCACCTTTCAGTCATTGAACCTGTGATGTGAAAATAAAAGGCAGATATACTAACTATTATTTATTAAATAAATTAAAAAATTAATTCCTAACAGTAATACCTAATACCTACCTAATAAATAAAAACTAAACTAACAAAAATATATACCTATTTACAAATTTACAATTTACTAACTAAAAATATTTACAAACTATAACTAATTATATTTACAAGTAATTTACAAATTTTTTAAAATATTCTGATAATATTCTTCTTCTTTCTTTTGTGCTTTTAATATTAAACTCACCCCCTCCTGAGTTTCTTTTATATATTCAATTTTTGTTTGAAGTGATTTAATGAGTTTTTCACCTTTTGATCTATTGTGCTTCAAAATCATTAGTTTCTCCTCTATTTTAAGTTTTAAACCACTAATTTCTGCTCGCATCCCCCCAGCCGTCTCTTCGAACTGATTCCTTATATCCGCAATTTTCTCCGGGTCAACCGGTTGCGCCACGAGCCCAGCCTCCTCCTCCATGTCGGAGAAATTTTCTTCCTCCTCCTGCGTCCTCCTTAGGAGGCTAAGGTTTTTACGGCCCGTGGCCGCAGCCGGTTTAATTAATTCGTCCGAGTGGACAACAATTTTGGGGTGAGGGTCCACTTCTTCTCCAAATTTAAAGAGCTCCTCCCAGTCTCCCCCTACAGCTAAGAGGAGCTCTTCAAATTCCTCCTGCCCCGCAGGTGTGCCTACGTAGGCAGGAGTTACCAGATCAATAATTTGCTACAAGAAATATATAAAATTAAAAAATATTCATTAAAGTTAAAAGAAAAATAATAATATTAAACAAAAATAGTTCTCGATAATTGTATCTTTCAAAATTAATTATAGATAATTTAAAAAAACTTACACCCTCTTGCGGTGGTGGTGGAGGCTCGTTAATTGAGACATCTATTTTCATCTATAAAAAATTAAAAAATATTCAATAAAGTTAAAAGGAAAATAATATTAAATAAAAACAATTCATATTAATTGCATTTCTTAAAATTAATTAAAGGTAATTTTAAAAACTTACGTTTTTTCGTAGTGGTGGTGGAGGTTGGCTTTTTTTTAATGATAACAAATTTTTCCTCTTCAGCTATAAAATATAAAAAAATATTAGACTAAAGTAAAAAATAATAAATATTTTATTGAAGTAAATTTGATTTAAAAAAATGTTAAAAAATTGTTAAAAGTAATTAAAATCAATTTCAAAAACTTACTTTATTTTCGGAAGTGGTGGCATTTGCCGAAGTAGAGGCTTCAAAATAACTCATATTTTAAAAACACACAATATACACACGATGAAGCTTTACTGTTAACTTTGAGTGCCCCTAAAGCTTTTATAAGGCCTTAAGGAAAACAAATCCGCCATTTTGGAGGTAAAATAGAGTGGGGAATGCTGATTATACAAAAAAATTTTTGCTGACATCAGCAAAAATTGTAATCTGATATCAAAAAAAAATTGCTGAATTAGCAAAAATTTTGCTGACATCAGCAAAAAATGTAATTTGATATTAAAAAAAATTGCTGAATTTGCAAAAATTTTGTTGACATCAGCAAAAAATGTAATCTGACACCAAAATTTGCTGAATTTGCAAAAATTTTGTTGACATCAGCAAAAAATGTAATCTGATACCAAAATTTGCTGAATTTGCAAAAATTTTGTTGACATCAGCAAAAAATGTAATCTGATACCAAAAAATGCTGATTTTGCACAAAATGTAATCTGACACCAAAAATGCTGACTTTGCACAAAATGTAATCCGATATCAAAAAATGCTGATTTTGCAAAAATTTTGCAAATTTGCAGCAAGTGTTATCTGATGCCTGTGCGAACAAACGTAGGTATATTTGATTTTGTATCCCTTTATCAGCGGAAATGTGTATAGTGTTACAAAAGACGAATGCTCATATCTTTATTTCATTTAATATCACAACAGGGTAAATCCCCTATCGGAAATATTGGGAATCCCCTAATTTCATTGCTATTTTTAGTTTATGATGTCATGGTTATTTTAAGTTCATGAGGTCACTGTTATTTTTAGATCATGACGCAATATTTAATCAGTATAAATATGAGGGTGAAAGCATGAATTTTAACAGTCTTCAGACAATCTTCATACAGTGAAAATACAAGTTGTGATTAATTCATATAATTATTGTTAACAGTTTTTGTGCTTCCTCGTATAGTAAAAATACAAGTTGTGGATAATTCATAGGTATAATTATTGTGACAAAAGTGAAAAAACGTAGGTATGTCTGACACAGTGAGCTCTTTAGCTAAACGTTCTATAAATTTAATTCGTGAATACATTAGTAAAATTAAAACTTTAGATGAAATTAATTCGTTTTCGAAATATATTAATAGAAGTGTTAAAATAGTTAGCAAAGCTTTGATCAATAAAATTCATGAAACAAGCATTCATGAAAATCCACATTCTTTGGAAGCCAGTCTTGCTCATTTGAAATACTATCGACTCAAATTAAAAAAAATTAAAAAAGACTTACTCCACAATAAAAGCAGTAAAGTTGGTCAGGGATTATCAAATGTACCGAAAAAGACATTTGGTCAAAAGGTTTTATGGGAGGATTTAAATTCTTGTTTTAAAGGAAGAATTCGTTCAGGTTTTATTTCAAATATTCATATAAAAGATCCAGCAATATTTTTAACACGAGCATATAAAAGTTTTGTATTAAAAATTAAAAAAGAATTAGCAAAGTCAATGCTTAAAGTAAATGTTGTGTTTTCAGGTAACTTCATACAACCATCTACGTTGGAAATAGATTTAAAAACATTTGCAACTAGAAATAATCATATAGATTCAACAACTAATATTAGAGAATGGTATCATGAAAATGTAGTTAGTGTAATATTAAATAAATTAGAATCATTTGCTGAAAAAGATAGTGGTTGGGCGTTATATGAAATTTTGGGATTAAAGGTAAATATTAATCAATATGATCCAATAAAATTTGGAAATAATTCAAGTTTTGTGGAAGTACCGAACTTTATTAAAAAAAAACGTTGTATAATAAATGTACAAAATAATGATCAATTTTGTTTTCTTTGGTCAGTTGTGTCTGCATTATATCCTGTAAAAAATAATCCCCACAGAACATCATCATATCCAAATTTTGAAAACGTTTTAAGGTATGATAATATAAGTTTTCCAATAACAATTAGAGATATTGAAAAATTTGAAATAATGAACAATTTATCAATTAATTTATATTGTATTGAAGAAAAAAATAAAATATTTCCGGCACGTTTAAGCACTTATAATAAAAATAATGATAAGAATATTCCTACAATCAATTTACTCATGCTACCAACAAATAATATGGATGAAGAAGAAACGCATCATAATAAAAAATTATATTACCATTTTGTATGGATTAACATTTATCTCGCCTTTTATCACATCAGTTGTCTACTCATGAACATAAAACATTTATTTGTGAACGATGTTTAAATTATTTTACAACCGAAGACATTCTAACCAAACATAAAATTCACTGTCAAAAGCTTAATCAGTATTCAGTATCATTACCACGCGATACATCTTTGAAATTTAAAAATCATCTTTATAAGGAAAAAGTGCCATTTGTAATTTATGCTGATCTCGAAAGTATTTTGGCAAAATGTTCTCAAATTGATAATAATATTCACAGTAAAACTATCCCTTACCAAAAACATATTGCTTGTAGTATAGCTTATTACTTAAAGTGTTCATATGATGACTCGCTTTCAAAATTTCAATTATATCGTAATCAAGATTGTATTCAGTGGTTTGTTAAGGAACTAAAAGACATTGCCGAACAATGTGATAAAATATTTAAAAATAAATTACCCATGGAAAAACTTAGCTACGATCAAGAACGTTCATATAAAGAGTCCAATATTTGTCACATTTGTAATAAAACTATTGAATCAGATCAAATTAAAGTTCGAGATCATAATCATTTAACGGGAAAATTTAGAGGACCGGCTCATCAACGATGTAATTTAAATTATCAAGATTCATATACCATTCCTGTTGTGTTCCATAATTTGAGTGGATATGATGCTCATTTTATTATTAAAGAACTGTCAACAGCTTTTGCCGGTAATATTAAATTACTACCAATAAATAAAGAAAAATATATATCATTTTCCAAATCTGTGGGAGGTACTGATGTCACTTTTCGATTTATAGATTCGTTTCGTTTTATGTCTAAGAGTCTTGATCAACTTTCATCAAACTTAAAAGCTGAACAAAAAATAATAACACGAAAATTCTGTAAAACAAATGAAGAATTTAATTTATTAATAAAAAAAGGGGTATTTCCATATGACTATGTTGACAGCTGGGATAAACTCAATGAAACAATATTACCATCAAAAAAAGATTTTTATAGTACAATGCATGAATCTAATATATCTGAAGATAGTTATAAACATGCGGAAACTGTGTGGCAGACATTTAAAATTCAAACATTGGGAGAATATAGTGATTTATATCTACATACTGATGTTATTTTGTTGGCTGATGTTTTCGAAACTTTTCGAGAAACATGTTTAAATACTTATAAATTAGATCCACTTCATTACTTCACTCTTCCAGGATTAACTTTCGATGCAATGCTGAAATCTACTGGAATTTGTTTAGAGCTATTAAGTGATATAGATATGATAATGTTTATTGAACGGGGTATTAGAGGAGGTGTTTCACAGTGTAGTAATAGATACGCAAAAGCCAATAATCATTACATGAAAGACGGATATAATTCAAATGAAGAACTTTCATATCTCATGTATTTTGATGTCAACAATCTCTATGGCGCCGCAATGTCTCAATATTTACCTTATGGTAACTTTAGATTTTTAGAAGACTTTAACATTACAGAAATTTTAAATACATCAGATACTTCCAATGATGGTTATATAATTGAATGTGATTTAGAATATCCAACTCCTTTACATGATTTACACAGTGACCTACCTTTAGCACCACAACATTTAAAACCACCAAATTCCAAATCAAAATTAGAAAAATTGCTTTTAACATTGTTTCCAAAAATTAATTATATAGTCCATTATCGCAATTTAAAAATGTATTTAAGACTTGGTTTAAAAATTACTAAAGTACATCGCGTCCTAACATTTAATCAGAGTCCATGGCTTAAGGAATATATAGATTTAAATACACGCTTAAGACAGCAGTCACAAAACGAATTTGAAAAAGATTTTTTTAAACTAATGATCAATGCTATATATGGTAAGTGCATGGAAAATGTACGTAAACATAAAGACATTAGAATTGTAACTAGGTGGGATGGTAGGTACGGTATGCGCGATTTAATTTCAAAACCCAATTTTCATAGTTCTGTTATATTTGAAGAAGACATGTCAATAGTTGAAATGAATAAATTAAATGTGGTACTAAATAAACCAATTTATGTAGGTTTTTGTATTTTAGATATTTCAAAAATATTTATTTACGAATTTCATTATGACTATATTAAAAATAAGTTTGGTAATAATGCAAAATTGTTGTACACAGACACCGATAGTTTAATATATCATTTTAAGACAGAAGATATTTATAAAAATATTAAGGAAGATATTCATCGCTTTGATACTTCCGATTATAAACTTGATAATAAATTTAATATTGAATTAAAAAATAAGAAATGTCCAGGGCTCATGAAAGATGAAAATCATGGCAAAATTATGCTTGAATTTGTTGGGCTTCGATCTAAAATGTATTCCTATACAGTTGATTCAGACACTGAAGATGAAGAGCATGATTATGATGAAGTAGGTCCAGCTATAAAACGTAAAAAATTTGTGAAAAAGTCGAAAGGGTGCACAAAATCTTCAATAAAACATATTACATTTAATGATTATAAAAAATGTTTATTCGATTTAGATATATTTCGTAGCACGCAAAGACTCATTCGATCTAAAAAACACTCTGTGTATTCTATAAAACAAGAAAAAGTGGTCTTAAGTCCATATGATGATAAACGCATATTATTAAGAAATACTACGGATACAAGACCTTGGGGATATGCTATTAATCTAACGTGAAATATAGAGGAGCGGTATATGAAACAAATTCTTAAAAAAAATAATTAATAAATAAATAATGAAACGATACATAAATTTACTACTTGGTAATCCAATGTGAAATAAAGGAAAGTGATCATATGAAGAAAAAGAAGGTAATTACATCCGATTAGAATTGCACTGTCTTATGTACATATATAACATTTATATTATATACATACAGACGTATATATGACAGTGCAATTCTAATCGGATGATAGTTGTAGCAAGATGGAACATCAACAGTGTCAGGAAGAAGAATCAACAGAAAACTTATTTATTAAAAATCGATGTTTTCATATTGAATATGAAGAATATGAAGCATATCGACATGTGCAGGAGATCAACCTTTACAAATCAATAAAAAAGTATCACAAAGAACAACCTATGGTAAGATGGCTTCTTAAAAAATCAAACTGCATAATTTCAGACAACGCTTGGCTGTGGTTTGCACGAGCATATGAAGTACCTCGACTGATCGATCTATATTTGCTAGTGGAGAAAAAACTAGAGATGGATAAGTATATTAAGGAATTAATGAATCTTTTACAGCAAACAAATCGAATAGACATTAATTTCAATGAGATGGATAACATTCTAACAAAACAAACTAAACAGTTTAAATTTTATTTTTTTGAATTGTTAAGAAATAGTTCAGATTCTTTGGCAGATGATGAACTTTCAAAATATTATCTTGTTGAAAACATTAAAAATAATTATAAAACTATAAATGAATGTATTAATACATTTGTTTGTGAAGCTGCTTATTTAGCTAATTATAAACCATTAAGATCATTTTTTGGAACTTTGTTTCTGTTTGATTTATCTTTTAAGTTTAATCCATTGGAGAATCAAAGACATCAGGACATTTTGGATTGGTTAAAGAAAAACATTAGAAAGGGTGAGGAAAATCCTGAAGCACATCTTGGCTGGACTACTGGAGCAGATTCAGCACGTTGGCCTTCCATGAAATTGACAGATTACAAAGATACCTACGATTTGTTATGTATACTTACGTAACCTGTATAATGTACTGCAGTTTTGTGAAATAAAACAATGTATAAGTTTTGTATGTGTTTTATTAAACAACTTTATCATACATAATAAAACTAAATCTAAGATGAAAAACAAAAGAGATATTAATAATATTAAATTAGTAGCTACACTAAATTGTATTAACAATATCTTGAGGTGCCGATCTTGAGAGAGTCTTGAGATATCGAAGATAAGCATACATTAGAGAAAACAAAACACAAAAATAAATAACACTAAAAATAAATGAATACATTTTAAATTAGCACACTACACAACACGAATAACACCTTGAGCTGGAATATATTTCGCTACTCTATCATGTAGAATTAGACAATGAGCTGTCGTCTTTCCTGGTATGTTGGTTCTGGTCTCAAACTCGAGTCTGATGGAAACAGGACTTCTTTTGAGCATTTCACTCTGCTTGGTGCAATCAACAACTACTATTGGTGCAATGGTCTTGAATTCTTCAGGCGTGAAGATTGGTTCCCCCACTTTATCCAAAAATGATGCTTGGAATTCAATAAACATTTCATATAATGCGGCAAAGGAATTATTATTGAAATTCAAATTTAGGTTATCATATGGATACATTTCGTCGTTGAGATAGACTTTAACGTTTCTCAAATTGCAGTGATCGAATTGACTGTAATCTTTGGAAAGTTGATTTTTTCTATCAGTTTGAAGTCCGAAAAATATATATTGTGGTTTCTCGATTGATGTTTTAATAGACCATGTATGTCGCTGAGTTTGTGGTAACAGAGGATATTCATGCAATTCTCTGCTTCTAAAGGGAACATCTAGTTCACGATTCTTTGATAACGTATCAATTAGACGTAATCGTTCTGCATCCGAAACTGTTATATGAGGCATTTTCCAAAAGATTTTTGAAATGTTAATTTTCACGTTATGTACTGTTTCATCGTTAACAACTAGAGCATTTAGATCAGTATTGCTTCGAACAAGAACAAGTTCTTGGCGAACATTCAATATTATTTTTCGAAAATCTTCACACAAGCCCAATATTAGTCTCAATGGAATAACTACATTAAAGTATCCAGAATCTTGATCAATAATTGTTGATGGAGATTTGGGAAACCATCCAGCATTTTGAAGAGCAATACTTTCATTAGTATTGTACGTTGCATAACCTTTCATAATTGATGCTAAACCAGGATTTCGTACTCTATCAACTACATTACCAGCAATCTCATATCTTACTTCATCAAACATTAACATTATACCATTATTAGCAAATTTAACGTTTGGTGAAATTATGGTTTCATGTTTATCATTTGTTGCGATTACTTTTCCTTCAATATACAATGAACTCAACCAAGGAAGTGTATATACATTTTGATGTTCGATTGGTAATCGTATTTCATCATTCAAATTGAAAGAAGTGGATGCGTATGGTTGATGCGTACGTTTTTCAGCATAACTTATTGATGTATCAAAAACAGCTTTTTCATTTACATTTAATATTTCAAAATTCATTATGGAAATTTATTTAAATACACAACGTAATAATAGACGCACACTTAGTTTACACTAATACAGTAAAACCGAGAGATTTAAGAAAGTTCTTGTTTTTCGATGTTAATCGTTTTAGTCTACGATGTCGACTAAGTGATTTAATGTTTGTTGACGTATTTATACAATTTTTATTGACATTAAACCGTTTACGGTAGGAATCAAAAACTAATCCCATAATTTTTTTTTTTTTGGTTTTATGTTGAGAGGAGCTTTTTAAGATGCAACCTTACCGTGATGGCTTCACCACGAAAATTGACTACATTTCCATCTTGATCAGTTATTTTAAGTACCAATAAAGAAATTTCATTTCGATTAATTGGTAAATAGATTACATTGGTTGGCGCTTCTACAATTCGATACCCGGGAGGTACAGTTGGAAAAAACTCATGTAAAACATGTACTGCTTTTCCATTTCTATATGAAGACGATACCAGATTGCAATGTACACATAAAGCGTTTACTTTATGAATTTTAGCTGGCAAAGGAGAGATGTGTTTTACATTAGGTTTTAATATAGTAGATGTAAAGCCTAATATACTGGCTATGGTATTTTCTTTAGTGAAATCAATCGTTATTGTTGATTTGATTTCTACTTTTAACGTATTTGTATTTGATTTTATTGATAAAATAGGTGCTCTCCTTTCATGAATGTTACTATCAACTATTTTAGTAGAATCTTTATCAACAAGTATTATGGGATTAACATTATTCTTGCTATTCTTTTCTTCATCGTGTTGTTGGATATGATAATATTTTTTAACAATTTCTTTATTAAGATATGTATTAATATCATCAATTTCATAAGATCCTTCAGGTATTTCTATACATACCTCTTCATTATCTTCACTTACATAAAAGAATTTATTATTGGTGTGATCAATATTTGGAAATGAATTATAAGTTTCTAAGTTAGTTAATCCAATTACATAACTGCTATCATTTTCTAATGCTATTGATGGACTATATTCAGATGTTAGAATTGAACTGTTTCCAGTTAAAGTAAATGTCATTGACATTTTATTGCACTGATATATAGGTCACTAGAGGTAGCACGTATTAAACAACCTTGCTGATCACAAGGTAATGAATACTATCACTGAGTGTCTCTGATAATTTTACGTCTTTAAATACTCCGTTTACAACCGATTCTTTGTTACGTTGATACGCACATTTTTTGAAAGGTCGTTGTGAGCGTTGCAAGGTTTTAGATTATACAGCAAGTTACAACTACGTTTCACCTTGCAGAGTAATATGAGAACGAAACGTAATCAAAGAATCACTTGCATTTGTAGTTGTTATTATTGTACAAGAATTGAAGGCATAGATGTCCACAATTAACCGTACCATATTTTTGAATTTGCTCATGATTGTACAGTATTTTACATGGTCCATTGCTTTCTAAATATTTAACTAGTTCTCGTGGTGGTTGAAGATTACCATAACTATCAAAATATGTAGCTTCTCGCCTACGTTTTACGTAAGCTGTCCAATGAGTACCCCTACCACTTTCATCATCTAAATTTAATATACCACATTCATTGATTCGTACATTTTTAGGCAACAAATCTCTCATAAAAACACCTCTAAAATTTTGAATTTTTAACATTTTACAATATTTACACAGATCTACATCAGTAAGAGGACGTTTAGGAAGCTTTATCGGTATTTTTTTGGAAATTTTGAATGATCTAAAAAAAGACCGAGACCTGTTTTATATGGTTTCAAATAAAGACCATTTCCATCTTTGTTCTTTCCTAATGCAACCGCTTCCATTGCCTGATTATGTCGTTTATTTTCTTTAAGTTGTTCATTAGCAACCTTCGCCTGGTTGACTGCTCTGGCAACGGCTGCTGCACCACCACCCAAAGACCCGAGAGCCCCCAAAGCAGCAAATATTGGAATAAGAGGCAGTGCACCACCTGTCTTCGGTACTGAAATCACTCTCTTTGGATGTACCTTTTTTTTTCCCCGAAGCTGTTTTACAGCTTTTATTGCTGCACCTATGGCACTCTTCATATCATCAAATTTTCCATTATTCAATGTGTTTTTCGCTTTACTTATTAAATCACTAAATTTAATTAATCCTTTTCCTGATTTCTTCACTTTGCCAATTCGTCTTCTATGTTTTTGCATTTTATTATTAGGACATCCCATTCCAAGTTTTAATTTGGCACTCATTGCTGTTGAAACTCCTAAAGCAGCAAATTTCTCACCAATAGAAGCGTCAGGGGCACGTCTTCTCTCTTTCGCGCGTTCGAGTAGAATACGATCAGCTTTATGTCTATTTTCTAAATCTTGATGTTCGTTATAAGCGATATCGTGTTCTCTGCACGCTTCGTCTAATTTATTAATACCACGATCTCCGCGCTCTAGTCGTTTTTCAAGTTTGGTTCCTGGACCACAGAATTGATAACCAGGTATGTGTAATTCGAATGGTAGTTTATTAATAACAGAATTTACAATTCCTGAACCAACAACTGCAGTTTGATTTCGTATCTTTCTTTGGAAAGCTTTATTACGACTGATAAGTTTTGATCTTTTCTTGATCATTTATACTTTTTACTGTCTAAGAATGTGGAATATTCTACAAACCCAAAACAATGTTGTATGATTGCAGAAGATTTAACTACTAAGTTAAATAGTTAAAGAAGGAGTATTTATACTTTTTTCTCTCGTTTTCTCTCTTTCATTGATGATAATTTTCAATTCAAGAAATGGTTTAAGAATCATTTCTACATCGCGAATTCGTTTCTGAAACCACATCCTATCTCTTACCCAATAGCCTTTCCTATCTTCATTAACATCATTCAAAACATAAAGAGTAACATCTTCATTGAATCTTACTTGTTTTAAATTTTTCATTTTGAGTTTTGAGTAACAAAATCGGGTTAGATTGGGTTATAAGTCTTTTTTCAACTAATTATTTAAGTTAGGATAGTGTAGTATACCTAAATAAACACTACAAAACACCTTCTAAGAGCACACCATTTTTAGTAAGATTTTGTTTGCTATATATATATATATATATATATATATATATATATATATATATATATATATATATATATATATATAAGTCTTTCGCGCATCCAACTCTACTGCGCGAAGACGCATTTATTTAAATGCGATAAGCGAACAAAAGCCCGCCGTTGAAGTTTCTTATCGAAAGGAATGGAAGGAAAGAGCGTGGGGTTTCAATAAAACATACAATCATTCGAGCGTGGGCGTACGCCACCTCCGCGTTTATTTGTTTGCTGATGGAGAGTAACACTATGCAGCACACTTTACTTTACTTGACTGCAACTTTTTTTAAATTTATAAGTACTTGATACATTTCTAAATCTTCTTTTAATCTTTTTAGATTTAATAAATATAACTTGAACCGATCACTATACATTTTTTTTAAGTTGTTATAGTTCCTATCCTTTATCACGTTGGAAGTCTTCTTTTTTACTGACTTCATAATTGTTGTTGTTGTTGTGTTGACTTTTTGGGGTTGCTGACTTTTCACTTTAAGTCTAATATCTCTCCTATTTCTTTCACTTTGAATTATCACTTTTTGATTATCACTCATTTTCACTTAAATTTGCACAACAGTGAGATGAGTGAATAATCTATGCATACAACAAGTTCGCAGTTTTATAGGTACATCATTATGAGATCTAAGGGGACTGAGGCGTCAGGATTTCACTTAATGAGTCACAATCTAAAAATAGCAATGACTTATCGATTCAATAATAACTATGACATCATAATCTAAACTTAGGCATGATGTCATGTTCCAAAAATAGCAATGACCGCAGGGAATCCCATAATTTTCAATGTGGGATTTCCCAGGAGATTCTTATCCTGACGTCATGATCCAAAAATAGCCATGACATCATGATCTAAAAATAGCTACAACATCAGGGGATTCACATAATTTTCAATGTGGGATTCCCCAAAGTGACGCATGCGCAGTTCTTATCCTGACGTCATGATCCAAAAATAGTCATGACATCATGATCTAAAAATAGCTACAACATCAGGGGATTCCCATATTTTGCGTCGGGGGAATCCCTGAAATGGCGCATGCGCAGACGAAGTGAATTTGAACCGGCACAGCATATCTACTGACTTGAAGCTGTCGAGATTTGCGATGGCTTTCGCTGAAATAATGCAAATATTTCACGCAAAATAACAACACGAAGAGGAAGGACGCACGCTGCTTGAATCCTGATCTTTGCACAATATGTTTGCTGAATATGGGTTACTGTGACTGCCTCTACTATACACAACGACTTTAATAAATGGATGCTAATAAAATGCTAGGTAAAAAATTGACATTTTCTGAGTAAAATATTGTAAACTCTAGGTAAAATTATTTAAATGATAGATAATAAATGCTACATACTTTCTGGTAATTAACGTGTATTTAAATAATAGGTAAGATTCGTTAAGGGTAGTCTGACTTTGGGCAAAAATCTGATTTGGACACTTTGGCTTTAAATATTTTTTTGACCTACATCTCATACATCATACATTAAATTACGCTAGGGCGGGCGCCTTATGGTTTTCAAAAAAAAAAGAAAAATGTTTCACGATGCTATTGCAAAAAAACTAGTTTTGATTTTATTTTTGGACAATAAATGGACAAAAATCATACTGATACTGGTATTAAAAATCCAAAACTGTAGGGCGCTTAACTGTTTTCAATGTCTACAAAAATTATTTATTTAGTTATCGAAATCATTGTAAATAAATAAAAACTCTGAATTTACTGAACACTACTACTACTTGTTAAAACGCTACACCTACCTACCTGGGTATTTAACACCCACTCAGTACATAGCCAATTATGTTATATTATGCTAAACATAGGCTAAAAATCGTTTTTGACGTTAAAATTCTATTGAAATTCACTTCAATAAAGAAACTTTATTTTTTTAAGTTTAACAGATTTTAATTCACTTCATCTACGCATGCGCCATTTTTTTGCAAAACGCCCATTTTAAGTTTTGTGAATTCCCTGATGTGCTTACTATTTCTGGATTATAATGTCATGGTCGTCTGCGCATGCGTCATTTTCGTATATTCTACAGGCAAACTATGGAATTTCCCTGATATTAATGAAATTGATAAAAATGCTACTTTATCGATGCAAAAATAGCCATGATGTCAGAATCTAAAAATATCCATGACATCATAATACAAGAATATCAAAGATATGAGGAGATTCCAATAATTTGGGTATTAGGGAGTATTTTCAAAGGTAACGCATGCGCAGACAACCATGACATTATGCTCTAAAAATAACAAGAAAGAACGTTCGGGAATTCCCACAATTTGTGCTAAGGAAAAACCTCAAAAATGGCACAAAGCCTGGAATATCTCTTTTACTTTGTTAAAATAGCTTTAACAAACGTAAAATTTGTCAGAGTTATTTAAATTGCATAAAATGAAAGTGTTTCTTCTAGTTCAATTTTTTCGTCTGAAGATTTAGAATATGTTCCGCGAATACGAAAGTTTCCTTTGTTTCTTTATATAGTAAAACATCTTAACAACTTTAATTGTCCGTTGTGGAGAGGTGATCATTAATGAGAGGTGGTCAATTTTTATATAAAAAATATTTCTTAAATAATCATATGGATTTAATTATGACATAAAAATGTGACAAACTGACCACAAAAGGTACTCTGGATTTGACAATCTTTCAATATACGAGAAACAATTAACACAAAATTTGAAAGAGATAAACCAAGATAAACAGATTTTTTATTAAAAACTTTTTGTTTCATTCTTTGTAGGAGCCGTGTTTTTACAATATTTTTTTAAGCGACGTATAATTACAGCGTTTTTTTTGAACAGCTTCAAATATTCAAACAAAATGAGTTTACTATGGTACCTCGTATGGTACTAATGCATGTTACCTCTTTATCAGTATCGTTCTAACGATCGAGATGTTTGCAAATTTTTGGTGTCAAATTTGTTAAAAACAATCATTTCACCACTCTTTTTTCTGAAATTGGTTAATATGTTATAGAAACTAGAGACAATCAGTTTTATTAGGTAAGTACATTTTTGGACAGAGAAGCTTTATTGGGAGTATTTAGTTGTTTTGCATTTATTAACATATTTACATTACATATTTACAACATATAATTTTTAACATATTCTAATAACAGAAGTATATTATACAAGTAAAGAAAAGTTGTTCATCATCTGTGAGTGCAGATAATGTCAACTTTTCTTTACGTCAATAATACGTTTTCTCTTCTAGGTACATTGAGAAATTTTTGTTAAATTTTTTCACCGATAGAATAAAAAAATTACAAAATGGCCACTTTATTCTATAGAGTAAGATAAAAAAATAACCAAAATAACATAATATACCATAGTAACCAGTTGTAGAATAAAAGTGTACTATCTTTACTCGTATCTATGAAATAAGCAACAACATTATTAATAGCTAATAAAAGAAAAGCTTTTAATAAACGTGTTTTCCATTCCAGGATAGCCTATCGGAGAAAGAGATTTCTTGTTTTTTTGAAAAATCTGCGGATCTATGCGTTTTTAATTATTTTATTTCAAGTTAAATTATTCGCATGAAGTGATAAAGTTTAAAGCAGTCATTTTTAAATTCAAAAATGCGTACGCAAACATAAAAAAATTCTACCAACGTTCTAAAAAAACTATAAAGTCAATATTAAACAACTGGGCCAAAATTAAATTGTTGAACAGCATTTAGAAAAACTCAGTAAAAACTTAAAGCATGGTAACCTACTCGTACATCATTTTCGAGCTCATTTCAAACACATTTCTGCTAGAAAAATAATAACAAATCTTAAAAAAATTCCAATATAAATAATAACAATACAACTCTAATAATTATTACACTACAGTAAAATCGAAATCGAGTTGAAAAGTCTGTAAAGTAAAAATACGCAAATAAACTAGAGATAAATTACCAACTAAAAGAACAAGAATTTTCCCAAGGCTCACACTTAATCACTTATTATTACAGTTAAAAAATGGGAAAGGCTAACCCGAAAACTCAAACTAAACTTAAAAATTTTTACACCAAAAAAAAAATCAGACTTATAAATACAGGGTGCTCAAAAACTGTCGCACCAACTCAGTGGTGTGTTATTGAGAAGCAAGTGCAGATTACGGGAAAAATGTTGAAAAAATTCCTAAAGTCATATTTTAAAAAATTTGGAGCTACAAACTTATTGTGTTAACTTCTTTAGTTTTCATTATTCTTTTATGTTTTTATGTTTTCTACCAGGTAATCGTTCCGTAACAAAACAATGAATAATTATTTTTAAATTTACTATCAGATTTTAGCAGTTTTTTTAATTTAAAAAATTTAAAATTTATCCAAAAAATCACAATGTGTGGATGTGCCAACAATGGGAATTATTTCCTAGGAAACCGTTTCAAAAATAATTTATTTTTGTTGTTGATCAAATGCTATTGCGATCATGACTCTTAGACAACGTTGCCACATATCATTTATCTAAAATCCGTTATTTATCAATAACTTTAATACAAAGAATTTTTTTACTATTTTTACTTTTATATATAACATGTTCTCTACCACACACCATTGAGTTGGTGCGCCAGTTTTTGAGCACGCTGTATGTATCTTGTAAAATCGTCGAAGAAAATTGTGGATTCCTACAATGAAACATTATAATTAAAAACTGACAACCTCAATCAAATTTTGAAAAGTTGAAATAGCAAGTGAGGCCAAGCCCAAAACTATACTTACTTAAAAATTTATTTTTGTGGAAATTTTTACATTTACATTTTATGGTAATTTTTCATTTACCGTTTGTTAACGACAATACACTTTTTTTATACCATATTTTTTTTGTAGATTTTACATTTAAGAACTCATGCTTTATGGGGTCTTGTGTGTGTTAAAAAATGCTTTATAATTCATTATTTACCTTTCTGAAGTTAATAACGTTTAATAAATTGCATCATAAATAACCATTTTTGGTGGTTCAAATATTGTTGCGTAAAAACGAATAATCCTGTAGATTTCAATAATATGTAAATATAAATTCGGATAATACTATACGGTAAAAGTTGAAGCACTTAAATTCCATTAATTTTTTTGTTGTTTCACTTCAACAAGACTATTTAATATTCTCTTTGATCTACATTATGAGCTTAAAATTACGGCCAATCTCGTAATACAGCTTGCTGCATTTGCAGTTTCGGAGCTATAATAAAGCTCACTTAAATAGCTTATAATCCATCTGAACAGATTTAGAAAATTTTGACTTTCATCTTATAAAGTCTGCCCTAATATCGTATCCAATGTCTACCCAACTATAACGCATTAAGCGAAGTAGAGAGAACCGAAAATCTGCGATAAATGAAGATGAGGTTTGCTTTATCGCAACGTAATTATAAATAGGTAGAAAGAAGTGATAAATAGGCCGTCCCAAGACCCATTTTAATAAACGCTCTCTCTTATATTAAATAAATATCTTCCATGGGGTGTGCTAAATTACAGCACAGGGCGGAAGGCCATTTGCATGTGTAAAGCTTCGAGAAAATGGGAAACTTCATTATTTTTGAGTGACGGTGGGATTTCTTTCAGACTGATAATAATTATGAACCAGCTGGGGTGCATCAGATCGATTCGCTTCCATTTTTTCCACGTTTCAACTAAAACCACAAGACGGCGAAATTTTGAAAATGCTAACAAATCGTGCCCGGATATAATAATTTTTTGCATTCCCGGCCATCGAATCGAAGAAAAACATTTATTTTTCATTAAGCACTTTACCGATTTCGCTCGAAGCCGGCGGTTGTTGTTTTCGAATTCCTTCTTGGCGTCCAATTTGTAGGAATTCCACGTCAAGCTTTGATGTCGAACAGACAGTTAAAACGGCAGTAAAAAGGAACGAATTTTGCTCGTCCCGTTTTTTAACGCGAAGGATTAAATATTGGGCCCCTTTATTTGATTAGGGGAGGTCCCGGCACGAATGCAAATTCGATTTTGCCACCGCTGTGTGATTTCCAAACAAGAGGAAGACGTCGACAGGTAGCTGATTATCCGTGTTTTCGATATTTTCGTCGAATTTTGAAATATTGGTTGAGGCGGGATTTGAGGAGATCGTAATCCTGCTCTAACAGCTTTATGGAAATTTTAATGTTGTTTCTTGCGTAAGTTTTCATACGTCAACTTTATTGTAATTGGATGAAGCGGATCGCCTTAGAAGCACGTTCGCGGAGCCTTCAGCGATCGACAAGCTTTATTCTTTCTCGCTCAGGTATCAACAGCGAAATATTTATATTGTTTCGGGTCAATATTTTCATTTGAACGCAAATGCTGCAGTTTTGGTCTTGGTTTATTTGCTTGTGTGCTTTCTGGCAGCATATTAAACTTAGTAACTTTTCCTAGTAAACATTGATATTGGTTTTTCAACGTCTCAGTTTAAAATCTGTTAGGAATAATTAATAATTAGGATAAAGTACAAAAGTAACCCAAATAAGATATTACCTAATAAAACATAAAAATAGAACGACCAGTTTTGAAAAGAATATAGAAGTTGTTGCACAAATTATGCAGAAATTGTTCGAGAGTTGAAAGAGCAGCTTCTGGAACTGAACGAAGCCAGAAAAGCAAAAAACTAGAGGTGTTGGAGTTAAGGGATCTGATCCAGGATTATTCGAGTTTGGAGAATGCTTCAAAAAACATAAAACCGCTTTTGGACAAGTTTAAAAACGAAGGTGAAACCAAACTTGGAGGAGCAACTGAAGACCTTGGATTCTGTCTAGGATACAAAAGATTGTCGCACCAGAAAATAGTAAAATAGTTTTTCAAATCTTACCGACTGCGCCAATTAAATCTTTTTTTTGCAAATTATAATCGCAGTACTAGTTTTTGTTTTTTTCTTTCATTACTAGCTCCGCTCTTTTCTAGATTTTTTCTTTTATAGTTGTTATATTTGCTAGCTTTGCTTTTCTATTCTCTACCTTTTTTTCTAGTTCTTTTTTCTCTAGCCATTTTTTTTCTTGTCATTCTTCTTCTTTTCGAGACGAGAGACGGGAAGGTATGATAATACCTTCTATTTTCTTATAGCTGTTCTTGTTTCTCTAGTTTTTCACTTCTTGGGCCCTTCTTTTCAATTTTCTGTAGCCTTACTACTTTCTTCCTTTTTTTATAGAATTTTCCTTGTAGTGGTTCTAGTTCTCGTCGAACTTTTGAAAAACTAAAATTAGAAGAGAGAAGAACTAGAAAAGAAAAGAGCAGAGTTAGCAACGAAAAAAGCAAAATAAATAGGACAAAGTTAGTAAAGAGAAGAACTTGAAAAAAAAATTCTATAGATTTTTTTTAATTCTGATTTTCTTTTCTAAAAGTACTCCATTGTAGCTATTTACTTGCTTTCTCAACTCGCTTCTTTTCTGACTCATTTTTTCTCTACTTTTTTTTTCTAGCTTTTGATTTTTAATTTTTTTAGATTTGCTTGTCCTTTTCTCTTTTATAGTTGTTCTATGTTTTTTAGATTTATACTTCTCTAGTATTTTTTTTCTAGCTTCTATATTCTCTTGCTTTTTTTGGCTCTTTTCTTTTTTTTTAGATCTTATCTCTTTTTTTGTTCTAGTTCTTCTCTAACTTTTGTAAAACTAAAAGACAATTTAACTATTATTATTCTCTTATAGGTATTAAAAATGTTGTTGCTTATTACATAGATACGAGTAAAGGTAGTGCACCTTTATTCTACAAGTGGTTACTATGGCACATTAGTTGATTTAGTTATTGTTTTATCTTACTAATAAAATAAAGTGGCCATTTGGTGCTTTTTTTATTCTATTTGGTGATTTTTTATTCTATTGGAGATTTTTTTATTGTACCGCTGAAATAATTTAGCAAAAATTTTTTAATGTACCTACAAGAAAGCGAGCGAGATGTCTGACGGTGCAGACGCATCCGGGCAGGCTCTCTGCAAGAAATGTAAAAAGCAAACTAACAGTGGCCCCAAATGTATTACATGTGGAGCCAATTATCATACAAGTTGTGCTAAGCTTATAAAAAAAGCCAAGTTTATAAACGATAACGAAGTTAACTGTTGTGCTGTGAGTGATACCGGCGAAATTAGTGATTGCGAATCTCTTGCTCAAAGTGAAGATACGTTTAGCTCCCTCAGGAACGAAATCAAGTACCTCAAGACAATTATCGATCACAAAGATGTAATCATCAAGGAATTAGATGAAAAAATCCACCTTCTTAAAGTCAATGCAGCGCTCAGAGAGGTAATCGAAGGCCAACTTAAAAACGATCGCGATAATGGAAGAGAAGTTCGCGAAAAAGTGAATGCAGGTAAACAAGCCTGGCTTATCAACAGCGATGAACCTCCGAAAGTACCTTTCAACTTGCAACGTCCTGCGACGATGATGGATAAGGGTTTGCCAAATTCCAAAAACCTGACAAAAAATAGGGACAGAACATTTCCTCCCACATTACAAGTAACAATTCCTTCAACTTCCGGAGTCTCTACCGCTGATACCAACACAAAAACGCCGCAGAGTGATAAAGAGGACGGCTTCATTCTGGTCCAAAACAAAAAAAAGAAGGCATCCGCGTCTACCAAAGTGGCCCCACAGAGCTTACAAGCAACTAAACCGATCTCGGGAGCTTCTAGAAAAAAACCAATGATTGGCTCATCAGCCAGTACTGTTTTAAAAAGCGTTCCTAAATCAGCTCATCTTCACTTGTCTAGATTAGATACGGACACCAAGGTCGAGAATATCCTGGACTATATCAAGCCCCATGTGTCCAAAGCAAACTGCGAAAGACTACAATCGAAAAATCCAACCCTATACTCGTCATTCAAGCTATCTGTGCCACTAGGAGAACTTGAGCAAGTCATGAATTCTTCCATCTGGCCCTGTGGAGTTACTATAAATCGTTTTTTCTTCAGGCGCCCCCAAAACAACAATCCACCAAACCAGAGTGTAGTGGCGTAACTGTGTTAAATTTATATCACCTTAATATTCAAAGCTTAAAAAACAAAATTTTAGATCTAGAAGCCTTTTTGCTGTCCGATGGCCCTTTTGAAGTACTATGTATCAATGAGCATTGGATGACGGCTAATGAAATCGAGGTTCTTAAATTAGGAAATTATTGTACAGTTTCTAGCTTTTGCAGAACTTTGCGCTATCATGGTGGAGTAAGTATTTTTGTTCATAATTCCATGACTCATTGCAAATCTTTGAGTTTTGATAGTATTGAGTTTGATTTTGAAGTTTCTGGATGTTTATTAAATGACAACTTAAATGTAGTTACATTGTATCGTTCACCTTCGGGGAATTTTGATGTTTTTCTGAAAAAATTAAATTTAATGCTTTCGTCTTTAACCAAAACCAATAATAAAATTATTGTAACAGGCGATTTCAATGTGAAATTTGGCACTTCGGATAAGCTTGCTGTTGCTTTGGTTAATACTTTTCTTTCATATGGTTTATACTCAACTGTTTTTACTCCAACTCGAGGAAATTCCTGCCTAGATAACATTTTCACTAACTTTCAAATCAATGATTATCAAGTAACAACTCATGATCCAGGATTATCTGATCATTGTGGTGTATGTATGAGTGTCTTTGTTCCTACTTCGTCTCTAGTGGCAAATGAAAGTTCTAATACCAAATATAGACCTATAACTGCTTTAGGATTATTCCACCTATATAACTTTATTGAAAATATCAACTGGGATTTTATCAACAATACTAACAATGATGTTGAAGACTTATTTACTCAATTTAACAGTATTCTAGTACATTATGTATCTATTTGTTTTCCTGAAAAAATTTTATCCACTCGAGCATCAAAAAATTGGTTTAATGACAATTTGCGATCTTTACGTAACATGCAAACTCTGCTTTTTCAACTTCAAAACAAACAGATTATTGATAAAGAGGTTTACACTGATTTCAGAAAATTCTATCGCAGTGAAATTGCAAAAGCTATAGTTAAATTTCATGATAACATGATCAACAACGTCCCTAACAAACAAAAAGCATTGTGGGATATTGTCAACACAAAGAGAAAAAATTCTGTTAAATTGCCTACGAATCTGTCGCCTGACACTATCAATAACTATTTCACTAACATTGCTGCCAATACAATTAACGCGTTACCCAAAACATCAAATATTTTAACATCGTTTGAAACTGACTCTCGATTTTCTTTCCATGAAGTTACTTATAATGAAGTTAGGGATGCCATTAATCATTTGAAGAAATCTAATAGTTGTGATGCCTACAATATTAGTTCAAAAATTCTAAAATCGTTAGTAAATCTTATAGTTATTCCTTTGACTAAAATCATTAATAGGTGTATTAGAGAAAGTATATTTCCAGCAGTTCTAAAAACTTCCAAAGTTGTACCGGTTTTTAAGAAAGGAGATCCGAATGACATCAGTAATTATAGACCTATTTCTCTAGTGCCTATCTTAGCAAAGGTTTTTGAGTTTATTTTAAAAAAGCAAATCAACTCGTATTTTGAGAATAATAATCTCTACTCGCAGTTCCAATTTGGTTTTAGATGCAATCACTCAACATCCCTAGCTATTAACTACCTTAGTGAAAAAATTTTGTCTAGTTTTGAAAATAAGGAAAATACCTATGTTTGCTGTTTGGACTTAACAAAAGCATTTGATTGTGTTGAGCATGGTATATTGTTACAAAAATTAAAATCATATGGATTCTGTGTCAGAAGTATTAGTTTGATGAATTCATACTTAATAAATAGATGTCAGTTCGTTTCTGCTCACAATATTAATTCCAATAAAATGGAAATTAAATTTGGTGTACCGCAAGGATCGGTCCTAGGACCGACTCTATTTCTCATCTTTATAAATGACCTGCCACTTTCTATTAAAGATACTAATTTCTTACTGTTTGCTGACGACACCACTATCTATGGCGCTTTTGATTTAAAAGAGGCTCTGGATCACATAAAAACTTGTGTTGAAACCAAAATTAAAGACTGGTTTATTGGTAACAAACTTACCGTTAATTGTGCCAAAACTCAAGAAATTATTTTTTCCTTAAACAAATCATTTATTACCCCTTCTTATATTAAGCTGTTAGGTGTTTTTCTGGATTGTGGATTGACTTGGGAAACTCATTGCGACTACTTAGTTACTAAACTTTCTAAAAAATTGTTCTTGTTTAGGCAGTTGGTATCTACCTTATCGACTAAAACTTTATTATCAGTTTATCATGCCATATTTCACAGTGTTCTTTCATATGCCATCCTTGCTTGGGGTCATTCGCCACATACAGCTAAATTATTCAAAATACAAAGAAAATGTATCAGAATTATTGCTGGCTGTCACTATCAGAGTGACTGTCGTCAATATTTCAGAAACTTCAAAATTTTAACGGTTCCCTGCACTTATATTTTGCAATGTCTTCTATATACTCATCAAAACTTAAACAAATATGATTCGTTTGATCATACATACTCCACCAGATTCCGGCATTTACTCAGACCAAATTTTCTGCGATTATCACGTACTAGAAACAGCACAAGTTATTACTGTATTAAATTATTTAACATGTTACCTGACACCTATAAAAACCTCGAGTTCAAGGCTTTTAAAAACTGTGTTAAATCTTTCCTGCTACAAGAGGCATTTTACTCTGTTGATGAATTCAGTAATTATTTTTGTAAAATGTCATCTTAACTAAGTTTTCTTATATAATTATTATTATCTGCTTTTGTAAACGGTTAAAGTGTATTTTCTTGTTTTCTCTTCTTTTCTTGGTGACGTATGTAAGATACTTTGTATTTATAACATCAATAAAACATTATCATTATCATTATCATTATCATTATCATCAAGAAAAAACGTTTTATTATGTGTATAATACGTGTGTAAAGAAAAGTTGGCATTACCTGCTCGTGATTCCTTTCTGAAACTCGTGCTCCGCGCTTTTTCCATCACTCACGGATAATAAACAACTTTTCTTTACTTGAATAAGAAAGTACTATTTCTCTGCTTTTTTTTCTAGATTTCTTTTAGCTCTGCTCTTACCTAGATTTTCTCTCTTTTAGTTGTTCTATGTTTTTTAGCTTTTTACTTCCCCAGCCTTTCTTTTTTCTAGCTCCTATATTCTCTTGCTTTTGTCTAGCTCTTCTCTTTTTTCTCTAAATTTTCTCTTTTCTAATAGTTCAAGTTCTTCTCTAATTTTTGTAAAACTAATTGAGAACAAAACTAGATAAAAGAAGTACAAAACTAGCAAGAATAAAGAAAAATCTGAAGAAAAGAGCTGAGGATAAGAACTAAAACAGAGAAAATGCTATAACTCTTTTCCTTTTCCTATAACTTTGTTCGTCTCTTCTATATTCTCATCTGTAACTTTTTTTTAGCACCCCTTTTTTGTGGTTCTTTTTTCTTTAGCTTCTCACTTCCCTATTCCTGCTTTCATCTAATGTCTCTCGTCTCTTGCTTTTATTTTAGCTCTTTTCTCATCTTCTCTAGATCTTCTCGCTTCTAGTTTTTCGCTCACTTTTGAAGAAGTAGGAGAAGATTTTCTAGCTTTTTTTGTTATTTTCTTGGAAACTCTTACCCTTTCTATAATTAAATCTTTTATTCTTGGACTTTTCTTTATTTTAAGATAACGTACATTGCAGTAGAGTTCTTATTGTATAATAATTTTGTTGTTATTATAAAAAAAATGTGCTATAATAAAAATGCATGTGGAAATTAATTTCTTATTAGTACCCGCAAAATAAATGTGATAACCTGATAACTAACATAATAATGTATAGTTGTAGATAAACAATAATGAGTACAGCTTTAAGTTTAAACTTTCTTCTTTAAAGTGGTGGAAACTTTATTTTTCTAATATTCCCAGTTTTAGGGTTATACATTTTTAGAAAGACTGTTTTTGTCAAAAAAAAATATGTACTATATATAAACGTACCTATAAATTTTTAGGTCAAAAAGCCACGTTTAAAGATTGACAAATTTTCGATAATTTTTTTGAAGATATTAAAAGTTGCTCGTTTCAAAAAACCTTATTTTTACATGAAAATTTGAAAAAATGAAGATAAATGTTTAGTGTTTTACTGGCTGTTTCTAGAATATATCAGGTTCAAAGTGTCCCATGAACCACCCTAAATAACTTAATTATATCAGTTAAAATCAAATCAAATATTAGTATTAATTCCCTTTTCATTATTCATTACATTATTAAATATTATGTCTCAATAATGTAACATGTATAATTTTCAAATTGTTTTTCAATAATTTTCAATTTAGATAATATAATTAGAGCTCAAATTTGTCGCTATATAGACGTATAATGAACAAACAAATTTGCCTTCATTTTGAAAATTCCATTAAAACCACGAGCATAACAATGAATATAGAACGGCAAATAGAATTACCTGTTGAAACTTTCACAGGGGACCGAAGGATGCCTAATGAAGACATGAAAGGTCGTTGCTTTTTGTTGGCGTTAAAATAGTCTGTTTTTGGTATTAATTTACCCCAACAAAACAAATGTTGTTATAACGTTTTACTTGTTCAGCAGACAAAGAGAAGTCCTGTTCGACCCATTTAACGGCTGTTGTTCATAAATATGTCGCCACATTGTTGTGTAACTCAATCTGTTTCAGACCGATATAAAACGGTAATGTATCAGTTAGCCAACAAAAATTGTAAAACACTCATGAAAAGATTTTACTTCTTTTAGTGCAGTCCTACCTGAATGGTCTCAAAAGGCAAAAAATAAAAAAAATGGGGTCAGTTGGTCGAGTTTTACGAGCACTGCAACCGGAAGCACCTCTCGAGGTTTATGTAAGTGGACCGGATGCAGTGGATGCATCGTCTTGAATAGGATCGCAGGACAAGTTTTCAGCGAGGGCGATTAGTTGTGGAAAAATCTAACATTCTTTACTTTCATGTGCTGATAAAATTAAAACCATCGCGACACTATGTTCCTTTTGTGTTTGACGTGGAAAAGGAAATGGCGTGTCCTGTTTTACGTTCTATTTAAATTTAAATCGAGACGATTTTCTTGCGTGTCTTAAATAGAAATTTACATGTTTATTAGGCTTGTCAGTGATGGAAAAATTACAAGGGAATAATGCGAACCGAGCTGGCTGACTTTGATGGAGGCTTATGAAACATGGCTTGATTTAGTTGTTCTCAATTTGGCTGATTTAAAACAATTTGAAAGAAAAATGTAACACCCAAAGCGCATTTTTCCAGTTTTTACTTTTAGTTCTTATTTTTTCTATTTTCCGTAAAACTCACTTCGCAGGCGCAAAATGAATGTGTTTTTAAGCGTGGTTCGGTCGAACAGACAGGAAACAAGGGTCCCAAGGGTCACATCAGCCTCTAGGACTTCATCACCGCTCGTTATACGTCCACGGCCCGTCGAGAATCCCCGCTTTGCGACAAAAAGTGACGTTCATTTGCAAACTTTACTGCTGCTGGCTCTTTTCGACCGGTTGAAGGCTCTTCAGCTGGAGGGTCGGCCTGTTTTTAAGCGAACCAAACGTCGTAAAAAATACAATATGCTTAGACGAAGACGTGTTTTGTGGTGTGATTTTCTTATGCAACTTGAAACTTAAACAGTAGCATTTTTTGCGACGGAAGGTAGCTTCAGAGTTGAGACGAATTCAAAAAGTTTTTGTTGGGGAAATTCACTAAATAAGTTTATATGTTTTGTTCTGTCTTTCCACAAAAAGATTAGCTTGCATTAATTAAACGGGCTAAAAAGAAAATTGATAGATATTAACTCGTTGACCACCCAAAATTATTTTCAAGGAACTACACAAGGTGGTTCAAAAATGGGTTACAATACGAACTTTTTTATTTTAATTTTTTATTTTATTGCATTTTGAACGTAGCTTTCTAAATTTTTTGCTTTGTTTTTGTAATAATTTAAAATTTTTAATGACAGCAGTCTTTTTAAAAGTGTATTAAATAAAAACTGCAAATAGTACAAAAATAAGAGCGACTTTAGAGAAGACAGTTTAAGCTTAAGCCTGAAGAAGAGAAGAGAAGAGAAGAGAAAAAAGAACTAAAAAAGAAAGAACCAGAGAAGAGCTAGAACCGAGAAAGTCTAGAAAAGTGTAGACGTAAAAAAAAGATAGAGAAGAAATTATTTAGAAACGAGAAAAAGTAGAGAAAAAGAAAGCTAAAGAAGAGAAAAGCAGTTCTAGAAAAAAGAAAAAAGGTACGTAATTTTTTTATTTTTTTCTAGTTCTTGTTTTTTTAAATGCTTTGCCAGTTGTGCTATTCTTTTTTCTATTTCATCTTTCTTCTAGTTTTTCAAAAGTTAGAGAAGAACTGATAATATTAAAAAAAAGATCTAGAAAAAATGCATGGTACTAAAGGACTTACAGAAGAGAAGAGCTAGAAAAATGAAAATCTAAGAAAGAAAAAACATCTAAAAGAGAGAATCTAGATAAGAACAGAGCTAGAGAAAATATTTAGTGAAGAGAAAAGGTAGAGAAAAAGAGAGTCAAAGAAGAAAAGAGTATAGATCAAGAAGGAAATACTCGTAACTACAAAGGAGGAGTGCTAAAAAAGAAAAAAGCTACAAAAAAAAGATAATGAAAAGAAAACAAAAATTAAAGAATAACGGAAAAGCTGTAGAATTTTCTCTGTTCTAATTATTTTTGTTTGTTTTTTAAATACTTTGCTAGGTATTACATTCTTTTATCTAGTTATTCTTTCTTTTAGTTTTTTAAAAGTTAAAAAAGAAAGAAGATTTAGAAAAAAAGCTAGAAAAAAGCATGCGAATAGAAGACCTAGAGAAAAGAAGAGATAGAGAAGCAAAAAAGAGAGACCAGCTAACATGAGAGAATCTAGGAAAGAACAAAGCTAGAAAAAAAGTTAGAGAAGAAAAAAGCTAGAAACGAGAAAAGGTGGAGATAAAAAGAGTCAAAGAAGAACAAAGTTGAGATTAATGAAGAAATACTTGTAGCTACAAAGAGGGAGTGCTGGGGAAGAAAGGAGTTAGAGAAAAGAAAACCAGAATTTAAAAAAAGGAATTAAAGAAATGAAAACCAGAATTAAAATAAAAGCTGTAGAATTTTTTTTTCTAGTTTTTGACTGACTTCTGTAGTTCTTTTCTTCTTATTTTGCTTTTTTCGTTGCTAGCTCTGCTTTTATCTTTTCTAGCTTTTGAAAAGTTAGAAAAAGAACTAGAATTACTGGACGGGAGAAGATCTAAAGAAAAAAAGAAGAGCTAGAATAAGAACAAGAAATCAGAAGGGCTACAGAAAAACAGGGATGGGAAAGTAAAAAGTTAAATTAGAGAAAACAGCTAGAAAAGAGAAAATGTAGAGAAAAACCGAGTTGAAGTTAGTAAAGAAGAAAGTCTGTAAGATTTGGTGAACTATTTTGTAAAGCGTCACTATTTCTTGACACAATTCGAGTGTTCAAAGTGGAACAATGTTGTTTAATTCTATCAATAGAAAAATATCTTGTAATTATTTTATTTTAAATCTTTTTACACGTTGTATCACAGATTATTTAATGAATTATGTATGTAATTATCCCGATTTCTGATGTTAAAAAATCCATAAAACGTATTGCGTAGAATCGATAAAACCACATTTTATTTAAGATGAGTAATTTTTTATAACATTTGCTAAATTAACTTTTGTTTTTAACACTCTTAATTGGTGCAGTCGGTAAGATTTAAAAAACTATTTTGAAGAACATTTCTCCAAAATAATTTTAACACTTGAGTGTACAGTTGTATTAACGAATAAAAGCAAAAAAAATAAACGTTGTATTTTTGTAATTGTAAGTATTCATAGATTATAAACTCGCCATTGGCTTATTCATGCTTTTGAATAATAAACAAGTATACAAAACTTAAAAATAATGCAGATAAATGGTCTTTGCTAATTTAAACAAATTAAACCTTACGACATGTATTATTGACTACAATTTTAAATATCGAGTTTTTTCCGTAATCAACAAAAAAAAAATCAATGGCGTTCATTAGCGAAGTCGAGGATTTGCTCGTTTACTTATTCATCTCTCGCAATCGAATCCTCCTGCTTTCAATTACCGAACACAAAAGTATTCGCCGTTTTTATTTCCCCGTCAATTGAGCAAATGAAAAATCGCGAGTTTCCTTTATATTTAGATCGCGTGCCTTCGACGATTGTCAGTTATTCACCAGCGGCGTCCCACATCCTTTTTCAGTGTGTTTTGAGGACTTGTGATGATGGCACGCCACTCGACAGCGAATCATTTCCCTGCGATTTATTGCATTTCTTTGGTCGTCGTTATGGAAAAGCACACTTGGCTGAATACAAATATCATTATATGCCGAAGTAATACATGGAATGAAGATTCCTTTTATTATTAACTGGAACGAAATGAACATGAGAGGAAAAAAGCGCATTCTGTTTTTGGAAACAATGTGAAAGATTTTGCGAAATTTTTAATAAATGATTGAAATTGCTGCATCGGATATTTCAAATAAAGTTGCAATAGACAGAAAATATCCAACTGAAATATGCTGTGTCCATGAATTGGGCTGTAATTTTTGCAACAAATATCAAACGAAAATGAATTAAAAAATTGAACGGGTCTACGAGTTGTGTAACTGACTGGCATCAATTTCAAAATTAATGAACTTTTTAGAAAATTCAGGTCGGTGTGGGTAAAGTTCAATCCTTGGTCGTTAAAAGCAAAAGCATAAAGCTAAATTGCAGTTTGTTTAAATTCGCCTCACTAAGTAACTTTATATCACCAACTAGCTCAATATTAACTCGGAGTTTAAAGCGTTTAACAACATTTGTGTTTTATTGGTGTTTACTTCGTTTGCTTATTGACTGCAATTTGCAAGAACTTAATTATCGACTGCAATAAATTACCGCTTGATGAAATACGAAATTACGACATTAAGGAGACCACATCAATATCAATTTTGTAGGGAGATAAATTGTCGTATTTAAATTTTTAATGCTCGAATAGGAATTCTCAGTGAATAGTAGCAATTAGCAATTTCTCGCTGAGTAAATATTAGCTGTAAAATGTTGGGATTATTAGTCTACTTCTGTCTGGTGCGGTATTATGCAAATTGGATGTGATACTTGACAAGTTTATTTAGTGCATAAATTCGTTAATGATTAATGAACGAGTACTAATTTAAATGTTCACCCGAGGTACATTACAACTTTGTGGAAAGTGCTGATGAATAATGCAGACGTTTCCTCTCACAATTCGATTATATTCAAAAGAAAAATACAAATCTCGCAAACAGCGAAATTCTCGTTTAGATTCAATTTTTCACCGAATCGACGCGCCCATTATAAAAACGTGTAGTGTAGGGAAAATCGAGGACTTATCTTAATAATCATCTCGAACATCAGTCAACGCTGAAAAATACCATTCTTGTTGAATGAACAAGTTTTTGCGCTGCTGGCCATGTATCGATAGGCGAGCGGAAATAGAAAAGTTTTGCCGCACTTTGCAACTCGAGAAAATCAACTTACATTTGTTGTAGCAAAATTTTTAGTTCTTGGAAGTTGCTTTAACGTGGGAGAACTGTGAAGTGTATTCAAGTGAGAAACGGAAAAATTTGTTTTATATTTGTTGCCCTCACCACTGAAAATTTTGTCAAATACATTGTGAAAAAAGAAAAACAATAGAAAAGACTTATTACTTATTAATATTATACATACACTATACAGGCTGTTTTGTTTAAGTCTTTCAGAAGTAAGTCGGTACCTATGAAATTTCATATTTCAAATCAAAAAATGTATTTTTGTTTTGTATTTTGACCCGAGTTCATGGGATCTTTTACTATTTTTTTGGATTTGGATATTTGTCTTCAAATATTAATAACTATATCGTCTCTATGCATTTATATATCAGATTTGGGCATTTGAGGGTGAAGGCTTAAATCTCTTCTTTCGTTTTCAAATTTCCAAAAAAAAAAAACAGGTTAACAAACTCCAAATTTTAAAGGTTACCTTTCGAGAACTTCATAATAAATCCATAATAAATGCATATTTCAACAATTTAAAAGATATTTGCATACAATTTTACGTGGTGGTACAACTGATACAGGTGTACACATCCCTAAATTTTGAATAACAAAAATAATTTAAAATGTTTGAAAAAAATAAAATTTGGTATAAAAATTTTGAGTAATTGAATCATATATTTTTACTTCGAAACTATATCGGTTGCTTAAAAACAGGCGGACCAACTCAGTGGTATGTGTAGATAAATGCTAACATATAAAGGTCAAAAAAGTCAAAAATGTTTGCATTAATGTTATTGATAAATAACAAATTTGAAATAAATAATATGTGGCAGCGTTGTTTAACAATCGTGGTCGCTGTAGTATTAGATCAACAATAAAAAAAAAATTTGAAAAGTTTTTCTAGGAAATAATACCCATCGTTGGAAATGATTTTTGATAAATTTATTTAAAAAACTGCCAAAGCTGATAGTAAATTAAAAAATATTATGGAACGATTACTTCGTGTGAAACATAGAAACGTTAAAAAATTGAAAAATTTACAAAACAAGTTTGTAATTCTAGATTTTTTTAAATATAACTTTAGAAATTATTTTAAGATTTTTTCCATAATCTACACATGCTTTTTAATACTGAGTTGGAGCGCCGATTTTTGAGCACCCCGTTTAATTTACGACTCACAGTATTGCTTTTTTGACATTATAACTTCTCTTAAATGAAATTTAGTTAAAGTCAAAAATAAAAAATAGTAATTTAAACAATTAACAAATTTTTGGAATGGTGTTTAGGCTCACAGAAGACCACATTCAGTATTTTGCACAGGAACAATGTTGAAAAATTAAAAATTTTATATCTTAGGGAGACGCTGGTCTTAACTTTGTTGTGTGTAAAGTTATGTTTTTTGTTGCGTTTTTGCATTACTCGAGCAAAAAAGTTTTTATCAGCCTCAACCGTTATTGAAATATTGTATTAAGATGTACACAGAGAGTATGTGCTATAAGTGTGTTTGTACTGTATGTTAAAAAGTAATAACCACATAAGTTTCAGCAAATGTCAAATAAATTATATAGGAATGTTTTGATAAGAACGAGATTATACCAAAACATTAAAAAAAATTTAATAAAATTTATTTTCAAAACCATTTTGTTAAAATTTGTTTTCTGCAAAATTGTGGAAAAGTTTCGGAGATGATTTGCTTAAACTCTAACCAGTCTCAAAATATTTTCAGAAACCAAAACAAAAGCTTACAATATCTATAAAAATTCAATTAAGGCTCGATTTATGGTACGAATAAATTTTGGTTAAATTTTATATCTAATTTAGTTGCTACGATAATACGAATCTGATTGGCAGTTTTAACTGTGATTTAAATTTATCTCTCCGATAAATATGTTTCCAGAAATTGGACTCAGCAACACTAATTAGGTCGTATGCATAAAGTTAAATAAATGCTTTTCCTTGTAATAGTAAAAGATAGCGTAATTTACGTTTTACTAGAAAGAAAGAGATAAAAACTTAAAGTATTGCAACATTTTATGCGCCCTGCCCATTATTTGTCAGTTTAATATTTTGTTTAATAGTTTAACGAGTTTGAGTGTAAATCGGACGTTTTATTTCACGAGTGGATTATCATCCACGAGGTGAAATAAATGAACCGATTTACTCAAAAACGAGTTGTACACAATATTTTAATTTTCGAATTGAACTCAACAAGACTTAAAATTACTTTAAACGTGTTAAAAATAATTTGATGTTTCGTATATAGAAATGCCAAACAGTTGACAAAACTTTCTTACAAAAGAAAAAAAAACATAAATTTTGACAGTGTTGAAGAATAATAGTAATTTATTATACAAGTAATGAAAAGTTGTTGAATATGTGTGAGTGCTTAGCTGTGAGAGCTCCGCATTCGTTTCAGAAAAAATTCACTAGCAGATAATGCCAACATTTCTTTACAACGTTTTCTCTTATATAGAGCACTGAGAAAATTTTGTTAATTTTTTCTACCGATAGAATAAAAAATCACCACTAGATTTAATAATTAACAAATAGAATAAAAAAAAAACAAATGGCAACTTTATTCCAATTTCCATTAGTAAGATAAAAAAAAACGAAATCAAATAATGATCCATATAGTAACCACTTGTTACTAAGCAACAACATTATTAATACCTATAAGGAAAAGTATTTTATCTTAAAGGTGCAGTTTTTTAGGTACTTTATACCTATATTTTATAAATTTAATTCTCATTAAAAACAGTGATATAATGTACAATGATATAAAATAAAATAAGTTTATAAAATAAGATAAAATGTCGTATGTCACACGTGATCGAAATGTCATTATAAAGCTCGTGAGAAGTGTCCTACTCGAGCGCAAGCGCACTCGTGAGTGAGAATTCTCACTCGCATATAATGATGCATTTCTATTTTTTATAATATAAACACCGTTCACGATTGTTTTAAATTCGGACTATCTATGAAAATCTGACATTTGGTATGGCAGTACTGTGAGTTGTCATCAGAAATTTATTTTGGGTTATAATTGATGACAACCAAGGACTGTTGTCAGTTTGCTTCGTTTTTTAAATAAATAATTGAATACGTTTTTATTGTTATTCTACTCATTATCATTAGGTAAAAAAGTCGGGTCTGACTTTTTTGCAAACTTCAAAGCATCTTTTGATACACACTTTCTTATCAACAGAAATTATTTTCGACATTTTAAATTAATAAGCAGTAGAACTGACAACACAGCGAATTTTTGACAAGATAACGTCATAAAGACAGTACCTGACAGGACCTGAGGCCAACCTAACAAAAATATATCTACGCCTGCTGAGAATTTAAAACAATCGTGAACGGATAATAATATAGTATTTTTTATTGCAGATGTAAAACTAGTATTTCTTTCTACTGAGTAGATGAAATAGCATTCTAACCGCAAGGGTATACAAAATGTTTTACATTTATTTTATTTCATTAAATTTACAAATTCCAACACAGTACGAGTAATTTGAAGGGTTAATAACTTTTGATAATTATTGAACTTAACCATTTTATTTAGAGATAAACAGTCGCTTAGTAAATAGAATAAATAACTAGTAAAAATATTATATAATCTTTTCGTTTAAGTCTTTTCCTCAACACTTGTAGAATTTAAATATTTCTAGTTTCAAGTCTGCAATGTTTGACAAGTTATTTGCTGAACAACAGGTACTGTCTTAGGAATTTACTGGTTATTTTGTACTTCCTTGTTATGTTAATTTATTTTCTTTTTGTATTTTTCTTCTATTCATATTTGATGTATCTTTCTTTTGTTTGTAAGGTTTGAGTGGAAGAGCAGAGAACAGCAGCTGTTCTGTTCGTCTGAACTCCGCCTGTTTGTTGGTATGTTGGTACAAATAAAGTGTTTTATTATTATTAATATTATTATTATTATTATTATTACTAATATATTATATTATTATATTATTACTACTACTATTATTAAAATAAAGCGTGTTGAACCATTTCAAAACAGTTAATCTAAAATGTAGCTTTAAAATCAATTTTTAAAATTGTATTTGAACAATTTTTAAGTCTTTGAGTGTACAACTTTTTTATCTTCGTTCTATAAATTTTTAATATAAGTTTTAAGTATCATTTTATTTTTTGTGGAATATAGAAAAGTTGAGGAAAACAGCTTGTTTTTAACTAATAATATACTTGTAACTTGTCCAAACGCATTCCAACCATGCATTCTACAATCCCTTTTTAAGCGCTCATTCACTGGACTAGAATCCGAACTTTAAATAGTAACTAACTGCAAACAACTAAACGAATAGAAGAGCGTAATTCTACCCCTTTCTTTCGTCAAATGAGGCGACACTTGCAACAAGCAGTTATTTTATTATAAGGTTAGTTATGCAAGCGCGAAATTTTCCCCCGTCTTGAATTCTCGTTCGTTGTTTTTTTCGCCGTTTGTCTTCCTTTGCATTCAAAGTAAATTACAGGATCTTCTTGTTCCTGAGCGACATTAAGCAATGTAGCCGGCAAGCGACTGTCTAAAAATAAAGAAACAAATGAAATTAATTTTCTGGTGGCGGCGTCTTAATCGATGCATAAATATTGCAGGAGGGAGAATGTCGCGTCGTTTCTTCTTCAATTGTATTATTTATTAACGTCTCAGTCATCCTAAATAAATGATCAAAGAGATAACGGCTTCACATGTAGATATCAAATCGAAGAGACCAAGTCTGGTTAGAGCAAAGGGATCACACGCCTGTAATTAATTGCTTTGGCAAATAATTAAATTAACGTGTTTCCACTGCTTTGGAGACTTATTTACTTCTCCTCGTTCGTCTCTTCGAGAACGAGGTGACGATGTCGAGATCTCTTGATGCGTCTGTTAATTGCATACATACTTTAATTAAATTTTACTGTGTGTCTTGCAAAATCATTAATTGTGTTTTAAATCAAAAGATCAATTAGCGAAAACTTGTGTTTGTATTTTTAATTAAAGAACCGCGCGGTGGAGACGCCAAATTTATTGAAACCTTAAAGGAATAGTTTCTCTCGAGTTATTATCCAAGTTTTCGTTTTAAGAACATTTAAAGTTAGAAGTTGCGCTTAACAACCATCCCATCGTCTTTTTTGTCAAAGTTTCGGATCGCAGACCTTTTCATACTTTTAGTAATTGCACACATCGTTTAATAAAGGCGTCGTAATTAAATTTTATTACGTAGCTAGCGCAAAATCGATAAATTCTTTTGGAAATATGTGCGAAACGCCATGTAGCATTTAAAGCGAACCCTTCTAAAGTGAAAAAGCCGCTCGAAATTCACATCAGGTTCCCGAACAAAGACTGCGAGAGTTCGAGAGCTTAAAATAAGAGGCTGGCAAGTTTGTTAAGTTATGTCGATAGTTCTTCTGCTTTCATAGAGAGAAAAGACGTCGGAAATGGTTTTGAGGGAGGCTGACAACGTGCCAGACTGCGCGGAATCTAAGCGATAGTAATAATCCAATTTCAATGTCGTTTCTTAACGCTTTCAGATGAGAGACGCTGAAACAAAAACAAAATAATCAGAAATTTCTAAACACTTTAAAGGTGTAAGGGAAGTCATTTGTGACATAATAAAACATTTTACTTCTGCTTCTCACTTGAATATATTTGATAGTTCTTACAAAGCTTGAACCAACTAATCAACTAATCAACTTTTACAAGTGAAAATTTTGTTTCAAACCGAAAAAATGACTTTAGAAAAATAAAAAAAATTGTTACTATTTTAACCTGCTTGTGCATTAGTGTCTTTCAAATTATAGTAGTTTATTATATAAGTAAAGAAAAGTTGTTCACTATCTCTGAGTGATGTGTTGAAAGTAAAGAAATCACAAGCAGATAATGCCAACTTTTCTTTACTTGTATAATACGTTTTCTCTTATAGGTGCAGTGAGAAATGTTTTGTTGAATTTGTTCACCGATAGAATAAAAAAATCACTATTTGGCCACTTTATTCTATCAAGTGAGATAAAAACAATAACTAAAAAAATAATATAGTAACCACTTGTAGAATAAAGGTGTACTACCTCTACTCATTGGTAGAAAAAATTGGTTTTTACTGTAGATAAAGTTTTCCAAAAGGACATTGGACTTATTAAAATGAACTAACAATTACTTGTTAGGCCCTTAATGTTTTTCCAATTTTTCAAAATTATTATTTGTTTTTAGCCGAATCATCCGTTACACTATCCCAATTCTTCTAAAACACAAAAATTATTACAAGAGCCTGTAACTCTAGAAAAATTGAAGCAACAATCAATTCTTTGAGGTTGTAATGATTTTTTGTTTTTTCAAAATATTTTAGCATTAGTTCGTTTTTATTCGATTTAATCGTAAAATTTTTCTAATTTTTGCTAAAGACAAAGTTTTTGTGGACCTTCAACTGTGAAAAACTCGTAAACCGATAATTGCTTCTAAGGACCATAATAATTGTTTTTTGGTGTTTCAAAAATACTTGACATTGGATAGTTTTCATTCGTGGGATATTTAATTTTTTTTAGAAAACAAAGCTTATCGAAAAAACCGGCGACTGGAAAAAATAATGAATTGACATTCACTTTTTAGTATTTTAATGAATTTAATAATAATAATAATAATAATAATAATAATAATAATAATAATAATACAATTTATTTCCAACAGACTTATTAGTCTAAAGTGGACAAGTAAGAATACGATATACCAAAAAAGAACAAAATTAAGACAATTAAATTATACAAAACATTATAAATTACGAAGAAAAATATTCTAGAAGCTTGATTTTTACAGTTTTAGTTTGGAAATTATTGAAGAAAATATCTAAATCTATTTTAATGTTATTATACCGGGTGCTACTAGTTTTTGAGCAGCTTGTATAATTTAAAACATTTAAAATTTTTTATTAAAAGAGCTCTTGACTGTAAAAAAAAGTGAACCGACATTCACTTTTTGGGGTCTTAATGAATTCTTTACGTTTCTCTTAATAACGTATAAATTATTTTTAGGCAAATAATTTGTAAAATGTTTCAGATTTCTGATGAAAACAATGCTTATCCTTAGTGCTTTCCACTGTAAGAAATAGTAAATTCAGAATTACTTTTTTACGGTTATAATAATAATTTTTTTTTAATTTCTTGAAACTGTTTGGCATTGGTTTGTTTTTGGACGAATTATCTGCAAATTTTTTCTGATTTTTGCTAAAAACAAAATTTATTAAAGAAACACTTTCTACTGTAAAAAAATCATAAACTTACAGTCATTTCTTATCTTTTTGCTTTTACAAAATATTTTAGTATTGGTTTAATTTAATTTTTGCTCAAGGCGAAGGTTACCAAAAGGACTTTTAACTGTAAAGAGAAATAGGAAATCAACTGTCACTTCTTAGGCTCTTAAACTTCTTAGTTTGTTTTCCGAAAACTATTTGAGTTTGGTTTGCTTTTAACCGATTTCTCCATAAAATTATCCAGTTTTTTCCAGAATACAAAACATTTTACAGGGACCTGCAACTGTAAGATTAATATTGAACCAACAATTAATGTTTAAAAATGTTTTTTTTTCTAATAGTTGTTTTGGCATTGATTTATTTTTAGCTAAAAATTTTCTTATATTTTTCAAAAGACAAAGCTCATTAAAAGGTTCTTCAACTGAAAAAAAAATTTACCTGCCAACCACTTCGTCGGGCCGTAATAAATTCTTTCGTTTTTACTACGGATATCTAAAGATTAGGATATGAAACGATGTACAAAAATAAAACGTTCTCGTCCTCGATAGTTTCGTTGATGTCGACAAATAACGCAATTGTTCAATTACCGTCTAATGTTTCAGAGGATTAAATTTTTACAGGCAAATAGAGCATTGAATTCTCAATATTAAGAGACAAACATATTGCGAAAATTTTATCGTAAACTGTATTTAAAAAAATGAATCTTTTACCTATGTTCACTCTGTCTCATATTTTTCAAAATCCTGTAAACACGGTTACAAGAAAAAAAAATACAATGATAGTTGTAGAGAATTGAATTTCTTACAAAAAAGTTCGCAAGATTATATTCATGTCTGCACCGATTTAAGCGCCAAAGGCGTCTAAAAACGCTCAAGCAAAGAACTTGTTTCATTTTACCGGTGATCAAGTATCAAAAAATTATTTCCGAATTTACAAAATCGGATTCAATATTTTTAATTAAATTATTATCGATTAGTGAACATTATGTTTCAATGGCAAATTTAGTTCGTATAGCGTCAACAGTATTTGTCAATTATTGAAATTAATTCGTTAAAATATATTAATAATGCACTAAAAGCAGCATAATAAAGAAAAAGGGGTTTATTGTGAGATATGTTAATTGCTGTCTGAGCATATTTTCGATACAGTTTTAAACAGTATTTGAGAGAGCAAACACAAATTTCTTTGTAATCCTTTTTCTCAAGCCAGCATCTCCACTTATCATCTCATATTCGTCCCATTCAAAGCTTCCGTAAATAAGATTCACTCACTTAAAAAGTTATCTGTCCGAAATGAAAAACTCGGTGGGCTTTAGCCGGAACAAGTGGACCTTCGGCTGCATTATGAACTTCTCCCCGAGTTCGGTAACAATCCCCCGCGGAGTTATTTCGAGGATTACCGTCGCGAAAAACTAACTCTCAACTTCCTACTCGCCTCTCTCCGAAATTTTCCGGACGCGAAACGACAATATAATCATAATTCCGGAACGAAAACATACCCGGATTAGCATGATGGTGTAATGGTTTAAACGGCCCCAGAGACCGAAGGTAAGCGCAAATTCCGGGGGGCTTTATTTCCGAAGTTTTTATCGGATTTCCCGTAGAAAGCTAAAAAGGGACTAAGTGTGATTAAAAAATGCACAGTTGGGAATCGCGCTATTTATCAGACGGATTTTGTTATCACACGTTACAGTTACAGTCAAAATTAGAACGCATGGTATTAACAACAAGGTGACTTATAAGAAAGAGTTTACCATAATTCCATTATTTGAAATTGGTTCTGATGAGATTCCAAATTAATTCTCGTAATTCTGTCAACGTAATTTTGGAAAATAAACTGCCAATGTATTTTCCAAAATATTCACAACAACAATCATTTAATTCGATTTACAATTTTCAAATGTAGGTATTGTATAAAACTTTTCTGTGAAACTTACAACTTTGTATACAATAGAAATGTAATAAAAAATTATTTTGAAAAAGTTTCTTAAAAATTAGCCTAAAAAGCATCAAGTTGGTTAGAAAAATAGTATTAGTTTATTTGAAAATTTTACTAAATGGAAACATCCTTTGCTTTTTCCTTGGGTTTTAATACATTTAATCGTCTGCTATTGAAAAATTCGTCAAAAACAAGCCAAAACTGTATTAAAGTAGGTCTGAAATAACGCCCAATGTCTCTTTTTTATGTTTTTATGCTCATTTTATATTGGCGCCAAAAAACAAGAGGTTAGGTCAAAACTGATGTTATTTTTTTGTTGGTAACATTTTATAAAAACTGTTTTAAAACGTTTCCAATAGTAACGTGTTTTCAGTATTTTAAAACACGCTTGCTATTGTAACATGTTTTAAATTAATGTTTTAACTATTTTAACATTTTCCATAGCAACGTGAATAAAAAATTGAAAACACTTATGCGAAATCGCTTAAAGTTCTCGGGTGTTTAGGTATTCAACTCGGATACGCTCGGTTTTTGAACTTGGCATAATCAAGTCAAAATGCGCATTAAAATTATAAAAATAAATCCAAATTGATAGTACAAAGCATATTTTATTTAATTTGAATGGTTTTTGAACAAAATTTGTTCAAAAATATATTATTTTTACTGTTCTAAAGGTTTTGGGTACGTTTTTAAACACAAATCTTGTGTTTTTTGGCATAATTGTGCTAAATATATTATGCGATTATTAAAATAATAATTATCTAAAAATTTGTACGCAGCTATAAGCTGTCCGGTCTTTTTCAATGGGACGACTTTTTTCAAGAAATTTCCACCTTCCTAAAAAATATAAATTCACAACTCTTCCTTCAAATACCGATAACATTATTATTTTTAAATATTTTGAACTAGTATTTAGGCATTTAAAAAGAAAAGCTTTAATCTTTCTTTTGGCGTCAACAAATTTCTAGAAATGTAACAAACCCAGAATGTTGCATTTCGAAAACGTCAAGTGTTCATAACTCATTTTTTTTCAAATTAAATGTTCCATTTTATACCTTATCAAAAGATGGAGAGTTTACAGTAAAACCTCCCTTAATGGTCACCTCCAAATAACGGACACTGCTTTACAACGGACATTTTTGTAGGAACGTAATAAAACCTATAATTAACATATCCAACCTTCCATTAGTGTATATACTTCTCTACAATCGACAATTAAAGATTTTCCAGCGGTGTCCATTGTTGAGAAGTTTTACTGTATTATGAATCGATGTGTATTGACATTTTCTTCACTCATGTTGGATAATTTGGAAGATATTTTGATAATGTGACATTGCAAAAAATATGTATGTACCACTCACACATTTTTTTGCACACAGAAATATTTGGTATTGAATTAAAAAAATTAATTTTATTATACATTCCGTAAATACAAAATAAATTTCTAAAATTCAGGTTTGAAAAACTTTGATTCTCTATATTTAGGTTTTCGTTGTAATGCGACAAGCTATATGAAATGTATTAACCTCAATCAGAAGTTGAAACACTTTAAAATGAAATAATATAGGTAAAGAGAATGTTAACACAATTTGAACAATACGATACAGTAATAAACTCTTCAAGTTCTCTAGACGTAACATTCTAAATGTCTAGATATACATTATGTTATTGCTATCGTCTTTTTTAAAGTTTTAGCTTATTTCCAAAAATTTTGTTAAAAAAGGTTAAAAATTATCAAGATGTCTCCAACATTAGCTATGTTTTTGCATTTCTTTTATCTTTAGAATCAACTTTTGAATTAAAAAAAATATGAGGTTTTGTTAATCCAGAACCTAGAATCTACATTCTGGACCACATAAGTCGGCGCTGGGCGGGGCTTCAGTGTGATGGGGGTTGTGCTTACATTAATAATAATAATAATAATAATAATAATAATAATAATAATAATAATAATAATAATAATAATAATAATAATAATAATAATAATAATAATAATAATAATAATAATAATAATAATAATAATAATAATAATAATAATAATAATAATAATAATAATAATAATAATAATAATAATAATAATAATAATAATAATAATAATAATAATAATAATAATAATAATAATAATAATAATAATAATAATAATAATAATAATAATAATAATAATAATAATAATAATAATAATAATAATAATAATAATAATAATAATAATAATAATAATAATAATAATAATAATAATAATAATAATAATAATAATAATAATAATAATAATAATAATAATAATAATAATAATAATAATAATAATAATAATAATAATAATAATAATAATAATAATAATAATAATAATAATAATAATAATAATAATAATAATAATAATAATACACTTTTTAGGCTCTCAAAAACTAGATAAAAAATGTAATTGACCAAGCAGTTTGTGTATAAAGGGTGATTCTTAAATAGATCGACATAATTTTATCACAGTTTCCCAAGGATAAATAGAGATGATCTGTATCATATTTACCTTTTTATTTCGTAAAAAGAATCCCCGTTTCTTTTTCAAGAATGAATTTTTTTACTATTTTTCCCAGCATGTACTCGTTTGATTCTACAATGGATAGAATTTTGTCGGACAATTTAAGAATCACGGTGTATTGTTTATTAGAGGCATTTAAGTATATTAGGCCTGTAGTTTTAATTGAATCACCCTGTGTATATCACCAAAAGTGCGTATTAAACGCGTGTGAGCAGATTAGTGTTCCGCAAGAAATAACGCGTAAATCTAGTCGTAGTTTAGTGTTCTCGAGAGCATTAACGGAAAGAATGCCAATCCGCGCCCCGGAGCGGAGACCGGAACCGGAATAATGCACAAAGTGCGCCTCCAGGCAACATCTCGCGCCTGTTTTTCACCCTCGTGACGCAGTGCGAATCCATCATCGGCTCTGGATTTCCGGAAGGGAGGAAACAATGGACCACTTACCCTTTCGTTAAGTCTGGCTCGACATTGTCCCGCCTGAGAGGGTATCGATGTATTAGAACCGGGATGATCCCGGGCTTAATCCGCGTTTGTTTAGGACTTGTTTGCATTTGAACATTGTGTTTCTTCAAAAATATATTCAAATATTTTTATCGGAGAAGCTGTTCTCACGAAAGAATTCCAATTATACGACTATCGTTCATCATGCAGCCGCTTCACTGAGATTCTTCTAATGATGATTGATTCCACGCTGCATATTCACCGGCCATTTAACCTTATTTGCATTGAATCTGTTTTTCGCGCACCAATTTCAAAGTGATCAATCACAGTTAACTGGGGTCAAAAATCACACACTTTGAACACGACACGCACCATCGAATTTCACAGTTTTTACCAATAGATTTTTGAAATTTAATTTGAGGCTAATGCTCAGAGTGGACCAAAAAAAATACACAATTAAATTTAATCACCGGTAATAACATACACTACTGTTTATTATTCTACTTTTTACACATATGATGCAAATAATACATGGTATATTACAAATAACTTGGTAAATTACTTAGGGTTTCAAAATAAAGTATTTTCATTTAATAAACTGAATAAATTGAACTTCTAATGACATTTTAAAGACAGAAATAAAAAAGCATTGCAATTGTTCAACTCAAAACAATAAAAAATAAAGATAGATACATCCACATATCATTAACTACTTTTTTGATTTTGCAGCAAACAAATTTGTAATCTCTGCAAAAAACGTTTGCTTCTATATATTTTTTTGGCGGCTTACCTGATCAAAAGTGTGGAAAAATACACGCTTTTCTTAATACTTTATTTTAAGTGAATTATTTCGTAACGTTAAATCAAAACAAAATCGGTCAAAATAAGCATGAAAGCTGTTTTTTTATAGAAGAGGCGCATAAAAAATTTCTATAAGTTTTTGTGTCAGGTACATATAATAATTGTCATTTAAAGCTGGGAAAAACTTACATGCATCTGATTAGTTACTTTGTTTAGTACAATTTGTTCAGACCAATTATCCCGGCGCATCCACCATTTTTCAAGAATGTCTATTTTTAATTTCATCATGAACTGGTCTTACAATATAAAATTATTTATTAATAAAAAAAGTGAAACAAAGCGATTTTTAATTTTCGGACAACATACAACACTGTATTTTTATATATTATATTATTTTACTTTACAGGTGTAGTTTTATAAATACATTATACAATGTGTTAAAAAATGATTATTTATCAAATCACCTATAAAATTTTAACCTAATGTGCCGCTAAATTTAAATTGTGAGGGCCGTCAGAATGAGAGATCTGTCAAAATAATGTAAAAGACTTTGAATCTAAAAACAAAAGAATACACAACAAGAAAAATCACAGAACTATAAAACACAAATCAAAACAAACCTTATTCTTAAAACAACTTTGCCGAAAAATGCATAAATGTGGGTAAAAAGCTATTTCAAAGAATTAACAGGGAAAGTACAATAGTCATTTGGAAAAAGCGGCTCACTGAATTTTAATTTTATATTCAACTTGATGAACAACTATTTTTGAACACATTGTACCTGTTTTGGGTGATAGAAATCAAATTTCACTCACAAAAGAGATAAAGATGTTACTCACTTGTGAGTAGAACTGACAGCTTTATCTTTCTTATGAGTAAAATTTGATTTCTGTCACCAGGAACAATGGTATAATGTACAAAGTTTTAAGATAAAATAATATAAGATAAGGTAAAATGTCGTTTATTAAACGTAATCGAAATGCCATTATAAGCTCGCATCTCACTTGCATATATTGATTCATTTCTGTCATTTATACTATTATTCTTCGGCACTGCCAAAATTTCTGGTTTCTCCCGTGTACGGCAGTTTTGACAACTACTTGTCATTTCTTTATACGAAACGTCAAGTTTTTTTGTTGAGTCTAATTCGAAAACTAAAATGTTGTATGCAACTTGTTTTCGTGTAAATCGGTACATTTATTTTACTCGTTTTAACTTGTGGTTTAATATTTCACTCGTGAAATAAAGCGTTCGAGTGATAATTGAATGGTCTTTTTCGGGCAGTTTAAAGCGATTTTATCAAGGGATTTCATCTTTTGACAGCAAGTTTTTTTACCATGGATTCGTCCAAAATTAAGTGTTTTTAACTAAGCTGATACTCAAGTAGTCATTTTTGGCGTCAGAATACAGGGGCTAGGTTTTGACATTCTTTGACAACGAATAACTAATTTCACTAAAGTTGGTGTTTGATTTAACGCTTCCAGCCAGTTTTTTCAGTCGTATAGTTTTTTTCTTACTGCTCCTCTATGCAAGTTGATAGTGTTTAAATTCTTTATTGAGATACTTTAATACAATTTTTTATCAGAATTATCATTGCAATTTACTGTAAGTTTAGAAAGTTTTTAAAAGTTTTTTTTATTTAAATTCAAAATTGTCCCCAGAAACAGAATTTTTGGATCAGTCTGTAAGTTACACTATGTTGCACTATAGCAAACGAAATATTCTAAAAACACGATTTTGGTAAAATTTGCCTGAAAATTGTAAACAAATTAGAAAAAGATATGTTATGTTTAAGTTTTAATCGAGTTAGCCCGATTACTTTCACTACTTTTTTTGACTTTTTAAAAACAGTGGCAACTTAAAAATCAACTTTATCTTAAATAAGTGGGCTAGATACTTTTATAAAAATAATAGTGAATACCTTTTCTTTATATCTGTTCTCAGGTTTTAAGTTAACTATCACGCGAATCATAAGTGACTTTAAAATCTACTCCTACTGAATGTCCTTCAGTACTTTTAGTACTATTATTGCTCCAGAAAGAAGAAAACTTTTAGCAAAGAAACTCTCAATATGGTCTGACCTGCTTACTCCAAAAATCGATTAAAATTCAGAAAACGCTTTTGGATTGAAATGCAAAATGTGGTCCAATATCTTAGTTGTTAATAAAAATGTAATAGATGATCCAACACAAAGAGTACCTACAATGGATCAGCAAGTGTGGGGCTGCTGGAAATTAAACAGATTAAGAACTCGTCAATCTATTGTTGTTTAAATGGACCGCTGTAGAAAAAACATAATTTTAATGTGGACAAGTAGAAGAAACAGTAATACTTCTTGTTGAAGAGTGCCTTCAATGTACTTTTACGTATTTTCTCTCAATTTCCTGTCAAACAAATAGATCATACAGTTTTTTCAAACCTTAAAGCACATTTTTCGAATAAACTTTTAGTTTCTGGTGAGCTTTACTAGACCAACCAAACAATCACCAAATAAGATTGCTTTTTTACACGTTTAGTAAGTTTTACGTACTAGTCAAAGAGGCAATTATTTTGCAAAAGGTCAAATCGACAAATCACAAAGTTATTATTATTTTTTATTACTATAATTATAATTACTATAATTGTTGTTATTTGTTATGATTATTTAGATTTTAATAGAAAGTGATGTTTTGCTTATTCTACTTAAGTTGGCTCATTTCTGAAGAAAACTTCTCCAAGAATAAAAAACATTTTTTTTTGAAAATCATGTTATTTTTGGTTTAATTACTGATCCTATTTACACCAGATACGGCCTTTTTCTTTTCGCTCAATGAGTTTCTTCAGCTTTCTGAGATTATTTCAAATAACTTATTCGTTGTTTTCACCTAACGTCAAAAAACTACGACAAATTCGAAATAATATGAGAAACACTAGACTACCAATAAAAAATATCACAACTTCCACGATTTTTCTTATTTCGTGATTTCTAAACGGTCGAGATCTTACTGGTCGGAAATATTAAATATCATAGTAACAACTAACCATTTCTATTGATGTCTATCAAACTGTGTCAAATTTTCCTCACATTTTGAAATGACTACACACTCTCACAAAGTCCGCCGCGTACAAGGCCACGAATGCAGCCTTCCCCAAGAAGACGAACTCATCACTCTTTACATAAACGGCGGCTTATTTGTGGACTTTCGCCGAAGGTTCCGCCAGTACCTAATGGTCAGCGCTGCAAACCCCGAAAGCAAAACCGTCCTCAAATCCACCGCCCAAATTCGACTCGAGGAATCCAGACACCTCCGACGGTACTACCACATGATCCACCCATTCAGCGAAGCCAGAATGACATGGGAGATGATAATGATCGTTGTGTACACAAGTCTTCTCGTCCTCATGCCTCTGGAACTGGGAATTCCAATCACAGAGTCGTTGATTCTCTACTCGAAGTTTTTCCTGGACTTGATTTCGCTAATGGACATTGCGTTGTTCTTCTGTACTGGATATTTCGACGTCAGGAAACATAAGATAATATTGAAACCCACGCTGGTTTTGAAAAACTACCTCTTCCCTTTTTTTTTCTTCGACTTGATCTCGTCTTTACCGTACAACATGTATATCGTCCAGACGAAGTCGTATGACTTGCGCTGGTTGAAATTTTTCTACTTGGTTAAACTGACACGACTACCAACTTTGAGCAAATACATCAGGAAGTTTTGCATTGTAAAATACTCTTGGCTTTAGACTTTTAACCAATTGGGTGATTTTTCAGCGAATGGAATTGTACAGTTACAAATTGTCAACTGTTAATTTTGCGTTGTGGTTTTTTACGGCCATTTGGTGGGCCACAGCAATCACTTTACTCGTCTATTCCTCAGTCGAAAATTACTCTTTACAGTACTACATCGAAAATCCCGACATTTTCAACCCAACTCTAGAATCCTGCTACCAAGTTGTGAGAGCGTTTATGTTGGTGGCAATGAGCAAAATACAAACCGATAGACCTTTAACAATGATTTTCAACATAATTTGTATCCTAATCGGAAGCGTTCTAAACATGGTCATTTTAGGTAAACCAACTGCGAGTTTTCGTCACCTAATGAAACTTTTCAGCCCAAGTTATGCAAATCTATAAGCGGCACTCAAGCTCCCGAAACAAATACGACAATTTGCTCCAAGAAATCGCAGAATATATGAACTACAAGGAACTGCCACCACCTATCAAAAACAGGGTGTTCCGCTATGTTGAATTCAAATTCCAGAAAAATATCTTCAAGGAAGCCGACATCCTCAACACTTTGTCCAAAATCCTGAAACAGGATATTTTGCTGCACAATTGCAAGAAAATGGTCGAGAAGGTTGACTTCTTCAAGGGCTTGCCAGGTTCTCTAATTTTGCGTTTGGTGACGAAGCTTCGATCGGAGATTTATTTACCAAACGACCTCATTGTCCAAGCTGGAATTCCAGGAAACGCCATGTATTTTATTTATGTTGGATCGGTCGCCGTGTACACTATCAATGAGCAAGAAGTCGGATTGCTAGTTTCAAATTCTATTCAATATTAATTTGTAATTTTCAGATTTGTCATTTGGAGGATGGAAGTTACTTCGGCGAAATCTCCTTAGTTATTAACGAACCTCGAGTCGCCAGTGTCATTGCGATAACAAACTGTGAGGTGTTCAGACTCAGTCGTAAGGATTTTATGGAGGCAATGGAGCCATATCCGAACTTGACTGGAAAAATTCGCGAAAAAGCCTTGAGCAGATTGAAGAGAACCAAGCAGATGACTGACGATTACCACCAAAGAATCAAAGCTAAGGTTTCAGTTGCGTTCGATGAGCCAACCATTTTGGATTAAGCTGCGTTTTATTGTTTAATCAAGTACTTTCGTTGACGTGACTTGTCCAATTCCATTATTTCTTATCGGCAGAGGTTGTAACAATAGCTTTCGTTTATCACCTCCAAACAATACAATTTCTCCTAATGACATTGTTAAAATTCCAATTTATTTCCTACTTTGGGCGTTATGTACATTTTTACGACTAAAATTAATAATCACGAGGGTATAAATTCAAAAAAAACTAAACCAAAGCAGTCAAACTAACTAAAATGAATTTCGATATTTGCGCACTATTTTTGTTACTTGGTATTTGCACAGTTGTTACAGGAACCTACGATTCCGATGAGGTAAGGCAAAATCGCAAAGTTAAAAATCACTTAAATCTGTTTCATGATAGGACTGCGAAGACGAATCAGACATTGTAAGTAGAGCCGAATTACTATTAAATTGTTGCACAAATCCGTTCTGAACTGAAACCGTTTAAAAAATTGTGGTCCATCATGTTTATTTCAAGACACTGATTTTTTTCATTTTACAAGCAGCAGTTTGACAGTAGTCGCAAAAAGTTGCAACAAATAAAAAAAAATTAATAATTTATTTCTTTTTTACAGGAACCCGAAAAGGTATGTATACAAGTTTAAAATTGCAAAATATTTAATTAAAACCCACTTTTAAGCCGCATATTGGTTCGGGTTCGTTTGACAGAAAGGTAAGAAGCCTTTTTTTATTCGTTAAATCAAAAAACAAAAAAACTTGTAAACGAGTTGCTATTTAATACTTTTTTCGTTGATCGTTTGTTAATGTCACTACTAAGAATTGATTTTCTGCTTTTTGACTTATCTTTTTCAAGATTCTACAACGTGTCTCAGCTAATATCTCCGTTATTTGTCAACGGATTGTTATGAAGTCTAGAATGCACATATTTTAGGAGGTGGTCGTTCAATTAGAGGCAAAAAAATGATCTCAAGTTAAAAAATGAAATTTTAAAACACACTTCTTTTATTTACAATTAAGCCAAATTACCGTTGGATCATTAAACCTCGAAAAATAAATGGCCACACAAAAAATTAACCAAATCGCTCGGCTGATCCAAGAAAAAAATTAAATTTTGTTGTTAAAAACTTAATCCAAATTTTGATAGTAATTTGGACAGTCACCTTTTGAAACAATTGATGAAGCATTTCTATGCGGCATTTTGTGTTCCACTGAAAAAAACTGTCAAATTGTGCGCGCTGTCAGAAAAGTACAATTATTTTAATTTGGTGAAATTACTTTGAAAACCAACAACAATGGCTGAAATTTCCGTGTTGTTGAAAAAGGAATCAATATTCGCCTATGGAAAGTGTCGTTGAACTTTTTGTGAAACGTTATTTACGAAATTTAAAGTTCAAAGAATCGTCAATAATTTGAAGACAGAGGAAGCGTACCTGAGGACAAAACACGTCACTGGAAACGAAGCAATAGTTATGGCTGTAATTCAAGCTTTTGAAGAGAATCCAATCAGCAGTGCACGAAACATTTCCGAAGTTCTGAATGTTCAAGTGTCTAGAATTTTTCAGTTGTTCAGTCTTTTAGTCCTTTTTGAAAGAATTAAAACATCCAGTACTAATAGTAAGTCAAAAATATTGTTTTTTAACTTTGTTTGGGTGAGAGATAATTGTGAAATGTGCCTTGCGTGACAGTTACGTTTCTGTGAGTAGGATTGACCAAAATTTAATGGTAGTGCTCATTTGTCTTATAGAAATCTACGCTTTTGTATCTGTACCCACGTTTAGCAGTTTGTTTCTCATTTTTCTCGCGAAACAGACGTCTTCCACGAACGAGTTTTTTCTGACAGCATTTTTCACTGACGATAATTTTTTTAATACAAGTCTTAAAAGGCTTAATATTTTAAAAAGGCATGTAAAAATTACGTTTTTAAGACTTGAGTTTTTGCATTAATTAGATTTTAATCTGTATTTTCTAAAATATCTGCATTTTAAATTGTATAAAAATCCGTTAACAAATGTCTGAGATATCAGTCTCGAAAGTCTTAGCTGAGACACCCTGTATATACAGAAATTCTGGCGATCTATTTTAAGAGCACGGTTCTTGAAAAAATGTCAAAATTACACTTTCTATGTTATAATCAACTCGTTTATTAATAATATGCGATGAATACGTATAATATCAATAACCTATTAACCGCATTCACTCGCTATCGCTGGTTCGTGCTTTAAACAATATTATTTTAAATCGCTTTATTAACGAACGAATTAGTTTACTAAACATCTATTAATAAATTGTCGATGTAGTCGAAGAGATTCGCGCTGATAAGGAATCAGGTCTCCGGTCTTGTGCTAGACGCCCGTAAGGGTCATGTTGTAGTTGAACACTTTAGCACTTCTCCAAGCCAGTTGTGGAAAGTAGAGGATGCAGGTTCTGGCACTTTTTACATCATCAATAAAGCTACAGGGTAAAAGGAACTATTTCGATCGTTTTAAATATATTTCTAAATAAATGTTGCAGCAACGCTTTATACTTGGATTATCAAAACGACAGAAAACGAAATTATTTAATTACAATACCCAAATATTCTTTAAATGAAAACAATAAGTGGAGTGCGCAATGGTATGTCAATTCTGATGATACAATTGTGACCTCCCGTAAGGAACTTGCCATTACTATACATAGTGAAGATTTTTCACCTGGAGATAAAGTGATAGGGTTTCCGAAGCATGGAAGGCACAATCAGTTGTTTGGTTTTCAATATAAATAAATGTCTTGTAACAGCTTTCAACAACCAATACATTATTTACTAAATTGTGTTTTTTCTTAATCAAAGATTTGAAATATCAGTAAGAAACCTGTTAGGATACCCCTTTCGGTGACACGAGGCAAAGCCAGTCGAAAATGATTGGGAATTATCAAAATAACAAATACATATGAGAGGTTAGTATAACGATTATCAAACTATTCTTCAAGATTCCTTATATTACAGTTTCAATTATGTAATTATAAAAACCAATTAAAATCAATAATTATGCAAAATATTGCATAACAAAATCATAATGTATTATGAGAAAAAAAAGCAATTTTTTCTGTCATAAAATTAGAAAAAATAAGCTAACGAAAAAGTTATTTTAGTTGGAATAGCTCTAATTAAAAACACACTGATTTTATGTTTAATCGCAAAGTTGTGTGGGTCGCAGTTGCATAGCAGCAACCAATAACGTTGCTAGATTTGCGTCGTTGCAATAATACCGACTTGCGACGGTTGTAACTCAACTTGAAATAAGCCCAAAATTCGACAGCATGTCAAAAATTTGTTCACAGAAAATATTTTTTTTCGTTCTAGCGTAAACTCGAAATAATTGCTCTTGAAAAAATTGACTTAGAGCCGACGTAATTAAAACCTTATAAACAATATTACAGCAACCATTAATTTTTTAAGTGCAAATGATTATTTTTCCAACGATACAGTCGCCGTAATCTTACTTTTAAAACAATGCAAAAAAGAATTATAGATGGTTATATTGACAAAATAATGTAATGTAATGACTTAATGATTATTAAACTAGTTTCGAAGTATAAAAAAATAATTTGAATCTTAGAATTTTACGTGTAAACAGAATTAAAGCAAGTGGTGTTTTGCTCAAAAATAACTTTTACTTCAAGCTCTCTTCTCTTTATTATACCTTGTTTTTCTAGCTATGCTCTTCTTCTCTTCTTTCTTGTTAAGCTACTCGTCTCTTTAGCTCTTTTCAAAAAAATTCAAAGAAATAACATAAGTAACACAGCTCAACAAATAAAACATTTTTTCTATTCGTAATTTTTCGCTAAAAGTTTAACAACCTTATTTAAAATTTGGAACAAATAACATATCGAAAAATGTAATATAATAAATAATAAATGAGGATGTTACTAAATGTTTTATGGAAAAGTTGTTGTACTTGATGAGTTTTTTTACGTAGTAAAATTAACACATATATTTCTGATCCACCTGTATTTAAATACATCGGATAATTAGTTGCTTTTCTTTTTTCTTTTTTTACTTCTGCTTTTTTCTCCTCTAACTCTTCTCTGCTGAAGTTTTTTCTAACTTTTCTACTTTCTAGTTCTTTTCTTCATTAGCAATGTTTTTTATCTTTTACTCTTTTTCTAGCTCTTCTCTTCTAGTTCCGCTTTTCTCTTTTCTAGTTAATTTTTTTAGCTTTACTTTTTTCTTCTATATTTTTTTTTAAATTATCTGCTCTTTTGCTCTTATTGGGTGTTCAAGCATTCCCTTTATTTTTCCGGCACTTTTTTCATCTCTGCTCTTCGCGTCTTTAGTTTTTTTTCTTCTAGCTCTTCTTCTCTATAACTTTTCTTTTCCATAACTTTCCAGTTTTCTAATTTTTTCCTCTATCTTTGTTTCTGGCTTCTGATCTTTTCTTTTATAGTTTTTTCCTTCTTCAAGTTTGACTCTTTCCTTTCCTAACTTTTTTCTAGATCTACTTTTTTTTCACTTCTCTTTTTTAATCTTCTTTTTATTTATTTAAATCTTTTATTTTTCTAGTTCTTCTCTACCTCTCATCTTTTCAAGCTTTGTTCTAACACTTCTCTTCTAATTTGGCGTTTTTCATTTCCAGTTCTGGTCATCTCTGACTCTTTACTTCTCTAGGTTTCCACTCTTCCAGCTGTTCTCTTTTAAAACTTTTCTCTTTGCTATCTCTTTTTTTCTCTATTTTTTCTCTAGTGGTTTCAAGCACACTTTAAATTCAACCTAAAGGCCAAAATACTAGATTTATTGAAATCATTTTAATACATACAGGCTGGTTAAGGTTGAACTATACTCAGAACGTCCAAAGAGGAGCTGTTCAAGTAAGCGCGTGAACGCAAAATTTGAATTTGGATTTTTAAGAAAAGTAATAAACAAAATGTTTTCTTTACAATTGTATGTTGTTCCTAAATTCAGTCACTACCTCACAGGTCAGTTTGTATTTTATTTTATGTATTTGTAACCGAATTTAATCGGGTTAAAAAGTCGATTTAATTTGTTGTTCTATTGAAAAAACTGTAAGTTCAAATTGCTTGAAAAAAATATAGTGACTTTCTGAAGACCTTAGCAACAATATACATAAATTTGAAAAAAATTGTTTGTGTCATTTAAAAATAAAATGAAAAAACCTCAGTTTTTAGCCATTTTTTTTTCAATAAAAATACTATGTGATACCTATTAATGCATCAAAATGGCGGCAAACTGCAAAAAATAACAATTAGTGCACTTTCATTAAAAAACTGCAGTTCTCAAAAAAAGAAAAAAAACGTTAATTTGTATTGAAAGTTAATTACGTAGAAAATGGTTTTCTAGGTCATAGGATAAATAAAACTACTAAATTCGTCGCGACGTTTCGATACTTTATTGTATCATCTTTAAGCTTCGAATCTTTGATGATCAAACATGTGAGGCATGACACAGTCAATGACGTTTGTTCCAATGTCCTTGAAAACCATTTTCTACGTAATTAACCTTCAAGATTTCATTCAAGGACAAGTAAAACAAAATTAGGAATTCAATTGTATTTTTACTGGTACAGTTGAAGGTGTTAACAGAATACAGAAAGGTTATACAATTTGTAGAATCATATCCTGCCATTTAATCCCCTTAGGTGGTTGTACTACTGCCATGACTCCATGACGAGAATGCTTTATTTCATTGTCGTGTACGGGGACACTTATTGTCCATCTTAATTTTTCGTTAACGATGTTGTCGTAACTAAGGTACCATTGCTGAAGTGGATCACCTGCTCGTTTTGGTTTCGTAACTAGATTATAAAGTGTCCCATTGAACTTGTTAAGTTCTATATACTTTCTGTTACAAAACAGATTTTATTAAAACATACTTGTATAACAAAAATTCCCAGTTTTACCCATTGCCTTTGTTGATGATATTAAATTTTTGTTTACCCAAGTATTCCGGTGCCCACAATTGAGATGAAACTCCGGTAGCGTGTACAAACGTGATATTTAAATTTGCTGGCTTAGCCTCTAAGACAAGACCAGATGCTGGGTTCCGTAAATATACGTAGTGCTGTCTGGGTTTGCGCTGAGCAAAAAATGTTATTTCGTTAAGTATAGGTTGAATTAATAGTTTGATTAATTTGTTTTAAAAAGCTTTTATTTAACTCACTTTGTTGTCTGTCTGTCTGTTTCATATTTTTGGAGCCAAATTTGAAAGGGTTCCCGTTATCCCAATGAATTGAAATTTTGCATACTTACTTAATCTGCGTGACAATGCAGTTCTATGTGGTTAAATACCCTCTAAAGGAATTAAATAGAATTTTGAAGTTTTAGGGTATGTTTATAAATGTGTACATTCTTATACCAACGTTAACGGTAAAGTTGTCATTGGGAAATATAATAATACCTTAATCATTTTCATTACGTCTCGGTACAAACAAATGTCGCTTTTTTTAATTCATTTATCTTGGACACTAGAGTATAGATACAGAATAGAGGTTAGGATAAGCTTTCAATGCTGTTTTCTGCCATATACCACTAAACAAGTTTGCACAAATCAGCAAAATAATGGTGTTACAATAATACGGCGAAACTGGATCTCAGAGAAAAAAACCTTTAGAATAAGTAAAGACTAAAAAGCAATAAATAAAAAAATTAAATATATGTTCTTTTAGAAAAAAGCTTTTACTTAAAAGATGCACTAAAAAGTAAAAAATAATGTTTTTCTGTCAGAGCTAAATATTTTTGCATACAAATTAGGATTTTAAAATTTATAAAAGTTTTGGGAAGAGTGCTCAATTTAAGAAAGTAAATTTTAAAATCCTAACTTGTGATCAAAAATGTTCTTTAATAGAAAAATATTATTTCTCTTGTAGGTATTAAAAATTTTGTTACTTATTCCATTGATACGAGTAGAGGTAGTGCAACTTTATTCTTTAAGTGGTTACTATGGCAAATCAAATAATGATTTGATTTAGTTATTATTTTTTTGGTACACGCTTCCTAAAATGGTTACTTTGGGAACTACTTTGACTTTGCAACATGTCATTTTAAAAGACAAGTGCTTAAAGTTGTCATAGCAACATTTTGCGGACTTTAAGTTATTTATTATTTGACAAAACAGTAATTATAGTTTCAATAAATTTGTCGTTGCTATGACTATCGGTCGACTGTACTTGTAATGAAGGTGAATTGGAAATGTAAAGAATTTTACAATTTTGTTGTTTTAGAGAGCTGATACCAAAAAAGTTTGTATGCAACACTTTCGCAAAATAGTTTTGGCGGATTTATCTCATTAAGAACGCGGCTTCTTCGTCGCCTCGTTCTTAATCCTATTCGTCCGCTAAAACTCTATTTTGCGGACTTGTTACATAAATAACTATTATCTTACTAATAGAATAAACTGGTCATTTGGTGATTTTTTTTATTCTACTGGTGATTTTTTTAGTCTATTGCTGAAAAAATTTAACAAAAATTTCTCAATGTACTGTAGTGAGACCGTGATTGATGATGGTTGATCGATGTTTAAATGATTTACAACTTATTTTAATTGATTTATTTAATTAATCTTGAATTTTACTTTTGTTTTCTTTTTTCGAAATGGTTTGGCTCGTCTAGTTAATTGATACGCTACATGATCATTTCACTTACCTACGTTGTGTTGTTTTGATGTACGAAGTCACTCTTATAATGATATCGTAATTTGATCTTAATTCTTATCAGAAAGGGTTCCGGATTTATCCGTAACGCAAGTCCGGATTCAAAGTAGTGTCAAAACGCATGGGAGAAGAAATTTAAACCACAAGTTTCCTCCAAAGTTATTTATTACAAGAATAATGAATATTCCGTTGGATGGATTACAATAATCAATGGTTATGAAAGTTTGATCAAATTTGGCCAATTGTTATTTGTTTTTGTATAGTAATGTCGTCAAAACATATCTCAGAGTCGTAACCACAATTCGTTTGAAATTCCAAGTAAATAGTTTCGAAGTTGCTGAGTGATACGAAAAAGTTTTATTGATATGATATGACGTTAATATTTAACATGAATTAATTTAATTCGATAATGTCCAAATAAATTAACCTACGTTTCAGATGATATTGTTCGAACTCATAGGATCTAGGCAATTGACAACGCGTTTCTAAATTACTTGTACCAAAGGCGGATTATAACATGCTCGCGGAATCTTTGATACGTGCATCGCATTGAATTTTGCGCCCTAGTGCCGAAATTCCGTCTCCGGTAAAAGTCAGGTGATCAACACCTAGAATGAATTTCGAATAAAACCCGGACATACAAGCTTTTACAAATCAATCTGAATAAATGTAGAAGTAATTTCTCTCTAAAGTTTTCCGTCCACGAGCTTTGACAAAGACTTGTGCAGAACTTTGCCATGTCGCGATATCAGTTTATTACAGATAATCACGGATGATTATGTCTGCTCGATCGTCCGTAGTAGCCTGCAAGTACGTGGAAGTACTTGCCGTTGGGACGGGAATTACAACGTCCATTCTAAGTACAACGGGCGGAAACTACGACCTGCCACCGCGTCTTAGACCTTGTTAAAGTTGGGGAAGAGCGTCCCCGGGGACTACGACTCTTCCCATGAAGATGGCCAACTCACGAGCCTGTAATTTCTGATCTGGACGCAAAAGAGAAACACTCTTTTGCTTTATCGCCTAACGCGTTGCGGAAGAGAAATCGTTCTACTCTAAACCTATCCTTAACTAGCAACAAATCCTTCTATTTCGTAATATTTTGGTGTATGCAACCTTAAATTATCTGTGTACAACAGTTTGAATAGCACCGTGGGTTTTGGATTTAGACTTTTGTTGTAGTTGAATATTTGTTTGATGCCGTTTCACTCAAATTTGTCGTAACAGATTTAGAAGTTAGAAGCAAAGAATATAAAGAACTTTTAATATTGTAATTTAAAGGTGGGATGGTTGAATTGAAAAATATGAAATTGTTTGTTGCGAGTTATTTTAAGTTGAAAATGATTTATTTAAAATTTATATAGCTGACGTAAGACGAAGCACAAGAATTTAAATAATTACTGGTCTTTTCGGCATTTCCGATGCTTAATAACTTGGTGGTTACGAGAGAATTTATGAAATGAATGATAATGATCACTATTTCGAAATGACTTAAATGATTTAATATTATAATATTAAATGAATAAAAAATTAATTAATCCTTTTGAGGGCCTACCTAGAAATTTTAATCCTCCTAACGCAGGGGGTTAGCTGCTTCCCAGGTGTTGTAGTTCGCAGCACTACCTAATCGAACGAACACTAAACTTGTCTCGTTTTTAACTTACTCACTAATCACTAACGCTATCACTTAATTCAAGAATTTAAATTAATTTAATTTAAAATTACGCTTAAATGCACTTAGTACAATTTAGACGCACTAAAAGGTAAACGAAGATGTTTTTTAAATTTATAAAAATTTAAAAGGGCAACACGACAATCGACTACCTCGAAAGACCGTCAAAAATCGAATCCCTCCTAAAGTCAAGGGCTCATCTTGCGTAAGCTACACTAACTCGCTTACCCCACTACCCTTGTTAAGTAGTTTCCACATATGCGAAATTTTGCAAATTTGACTCTTATGATGTCTTGGCATTTGATCAAACCTTGTTTAACTTTCTAAATATTATTATTAATTAACAGCTGGGGTGTTTTCCGATTAACAATTTCATTATAATTAAACATTAAATTTGGTAATCGTCGATCTGAACTGAATACAATACAAGAACGCTATGGAATTTCCCCAAATATCCTGAAAGAGAAATTAAACTCCAAAATTGGTTGTTGTCAGGTCTGAAGTTGTTTTTGGGAACACAATGAAATGAATTTTGTGTAACAACAAATTTTGTTTGTTTAAATAACACAGAAAATATAAGGAAGAACCCCGTGAGGAAACTGTAATTTTGGTCGTACTACCCCTTGTTAGATGTCGCCCCCAGTACTACACCGGTACTATTTTAACATTTCCGCGTTTTTCTCCAATTTCCTTAGGGATTTTCCTGTCTACTTTCCTCTTAGGATTATGTTAGTAACGGGCAGCAATCGTGTCATGCAATTTTTTTGCTTACAATAATTTAATTAAATAGAATGATTTATACATCCGAATTTCGACGGCTGCGCCTTAAATATTAGGGTTAAATTTTACATCAAAATGTTCAGAAAAATTTCGCGTGTTTTTCTAAACTACTGGTTTCGTGATCTGATGTTGATTTAACAAAGAAAACGTTAATTTCGCTGTAATTTCTTATAAGGAATGCACATGTGTGCTTGTAATTTGATATTCTTTTAAAAAGCTCTGTTCTGTAACGAATTTGTCAACACCCCCTATTCAAGCGGCACTTGACCAACGTCGTTTTGGCTATACTAATCTAGTTAACAGACATGAATTTCAATCGACCAATTCGTTCTTGAAGTTTTGCAACAATTTGTTAACAATTACGCCGAATAAAATAAATTATTCAATTTTATTTGATGACTGGAGTACACTGCATAAAGACTCAACTTTTTGGTACGAAACGTTACGGGGATTTTTGAATAAGATGAAATTTTGATTCTTTCTCGAGTTGTTTACTGATCATCAACGTGCCTTAAATTGGCTCATAAATTCCTTTCTTTTTGAAACGTGACTAGTTAATTTCTAAACAAAATTTTGGATTTAATTTTAGGTTTATCAATAAATTTTGGCTATTTTAAACGAAAGTAAATTAATTATGCTTTTGTGAGAAAATCATTGGATTAGCTGGGCGACTGTGGTGCAGAGCCAGGCCGTCGCCAACCCCCATATCTTTGCATATCCACTTGTTAAAACACATGGCCTTTCGACCACCCAATTTGGCGATTTATAACGTTTTTAACAGTTCTTGGAAAGTTTCGTGGGAACGATAATTTTCTAAACATTTTAATGCTAACAAAGGAATAAATAAGTTAAATTAAAATTTGTTGCAACTTTTGAATTGAAGTTGAATTAATATTGTCAAAGAACTAAACGTTTAAACTGACTCCGAATATTTTGCGCTGGTTAATAAAATAAAATTTTAAATACCGCGATCATCACATTCGCCCCCTGTCTTGCGTTGCTTCGTAGATGCAGCGTAAGACACCGCGTGTAGGTTTGCTGTCCTCTGGTTGGTGGTCGGAATGGTGGAATCACCAGATGGTGGATGCGCCCATAATGTCAGAAACGCTCGAATTGGTAGATACGCCTCGAGATTGGCCCTCATGAACTTCTTGCGGTTTTATTTTAGTAGTCTCGTCGGTGGTAGAATTTCAAATTTGTCATGTTGTATACACCTTTAATTTCGTTCGTCACTGGGTCGGCGATTTGGTATGTGTTTGGATGAGGCTTGGCGATTATTTTGTACGGACCACTGTACAAAGGCATGAACTTGGCGAATTGGTGGGTTCTGGTATCGGAAGTCACTTTGTTCTTCAGTAGGACCCAATCTTCAATTTCCAGTACGGTAACTTCACCCTTTTGGTTTTTCTGCCGTAAGTTCGCGTGATGTCTCAAGTATTCGCGAGCCTTTTCATGAATTTCTTCTCTCGTGAGTGGCGGACGTACAGGCAGTAAACCCGATGTGACTGCATCTAGTGGGTTTGGTGGTGTTCTGCCGTACAGGATTTCATATGGAGAAAATCCGGTACTGATGTGTGGCACGTAGTTCAAACAATCTTCGATGTTGCTCAAATGGTTGACCCAACTGGTGTGGTTTTCTCTACAATACGCTCGGAAAATTCTCCCCAGCTCCCGCATTACGCGCTCGCTAGGGTTCGATTCTGGGTGACGAATCGACGAGAGCGTTGGTTGAATGTCGGCAGCTCTCAAACTATTCTGCCAAGTGTTCGAAATAAATTGTGTCCCGTGGTCGCTTAACACACATTTGGGTTTGATGTACCCAGAGAAATCCTCTATGAGACGTTTGGCAGCGATTTTGGCGGTGGCTTTTCTCAGTGGGTAAAGTTTGAGAAACTTGCTGAAGACGTCAATGACCACAAATACATAGGACGCCCCCAATCGACCTGTTGGTAAAGGCCCATAGAAATCGACGCAAACTAGGTCTCCAATGTGGTCGTAAAGGATTGGCGTTAATGGACCCTGATGTGGACGGTTGGAACTTTTTGTCTTCTGACAAAGGTCACAACTTCGTAGACGTTTCTTAATTGTACGATACATGTTCGGCCAGTAGTACTCGCGCTTCATGGAATTGTACACTTTGGTTGCCCCGAAATGGCCCAGGAGTTGGTGATGGTAATCCACGAGCTTAATTACCAAACTCTCAGGTATGGCCAGGCAAACGTCGTTTGAATTTTGAGATCTGTGAACTAACACATTATTTGTGAAATTATATTGGGACCAAACCCGTTGAGTTCTCGCATCTGGAGCAGCTGCACCGGATTGTTTGTTGGCAATTATTTGACTCAAAACAGGATCATCTGATTGGTGTTGTTTGAGATCGGACATCAGTTGGAGAATTTCAGGTGTGTTGTTGACTTCAAACATTGCAACTATTGGTTGTTCACGTGGATATTCATAACTGGCTTCACCGTCGGACGGGTATCGTGACAGGATGTCGGCAACTACATTATCCTTTCCTTTTACCAACTCGATTTCGTAGTCGTACTGTCCTAGTATCAAAGTCCATCGAGTTAGGCGTTCACTGAGCAAACGACAACGGCTCAGAAATTTCAAAGCTTGGTGGTCGGTTCGGATGATGATTTTTGTGACTTGGATGTAGATTCGAAATTTGTGTAAGGCAAAAATGACGCCGAGTAATTCCTTTTCTGTAGTCGTGTAGTTGAGTTCGGGTCCTTTCAAAGAGCGACTTGCAAAAGCGATCACACCTCGCGAACCGTCTTCCTGAATTTGATACAATTCCGCCCCCAATCCGTAACCAGAACTGTCAGTTTGGACGTAGAATATTTTATTCAGGTCGGGGTAACGTAACAACACAGCTTCGAGGAACAGATCTTTCACACGATCGAAAGCTTCTTGTTCATTTCGTCCCCATCTCCATTTTTCACCCTTTCGAAGTAGTTTGTTTAAGTCTTGTGTGCCTGCACTGTATCGAGCACAAAATTTTCGATAAAAATTACAAAGTCCCAGGAAGGCTCGAACGTGTTTAGTTTTCTGGGGAACCGGAAAATTTCGGATGGCGCTGATTTTTTCCGGGTCGGCTTTGATACCGTTGATTGTGAGAATGTGCCCCAGAAATTTCACTTCCTTTTGTATGAAATTGGATTTTTCGAGATTTATCGTCATTCTAGCTTGCTTCAATTTTTCGAAAACTTGTCGGAGATGTTCCAAATGTTCGTTTAGCGTTTCGGAAGCCACTAACAAATCGTCGATATAATTCACGACGAATTCGCGAACTTCTGTTCCTAACACTACGTCCATTGCACGACTGAATGAACCCACAGCAGTTTTTAACCCGAAAGGTAGGACTTGGTATGTGTAACTGCGACCGTTGTACAGAAAGGCGGTGTACTGTCTGCTTTCTGGCGAAAGTGGGATTTGCCAGTACGACGATCTCAAATCAATGGTGGACATGTAGCGAATTCCGTGAAATCGACGTAATAATTCGTCAGCAGCGGGTGGTGACTCACAATCGGCGATCATTTTGGAATTGATCATTCGGGCGTCGAGGCAAATTCTCACCGTTCCATCTTTCTTTTTCACTACCGTCATGGGACTTGCGTAAGGTGACGCCTCACGTTTTATTACCCCCAAGTCTAACATTTCCTGAATTGTGGCGTCGACGGCAGGACGTAGAGCAAAAGGTACTGGGTACGGTCGTTTCAAGAAGGGAGTCTTGTCGTGTAGTTTTATTTCGTGAGTGTATTTGTGTGTTAGCCCTGGACGCGAACTAAAGATACATCTGTACTCTTGCAGCAGGTGTATTAATTTCCGTTTCTCGGCCTCAGGAATTTTTAATGGGTCCACCTTGGCTTGTAGGGCACTGGGTGACTCTAAGTGTTGCTTTTTGTTACAAGTCGTGATCGGCGCCGAATGATTGACTTCGATGTGACCAACAAGATCTTCCACATAATCCTCCGGTTCCGGTGGTATCTCCGTGGTTTTTCTAAACGGAAAACTGTGGTGCTTCTCCCCGTTTCTCAAAAGGATTTCGTTGTTATCGAAATCGATGACCGCGCGTTGTTCATTTAGCCAGTCTGCTCCCAAAATGGTTGGCTTGATTAAATTTTTAACGACAAGCGCCACGACGGGGTAGAGATGTTCGTCGATTTTGATTTCCAGGTAACACTGAATAACAACCTGGCAACTTCGCTGGCCGATGGCTCCACGAAGATGGATTGAGGTAACCGGTAATGTGGGCGGTTTGTTTCCGGTCTCGATCAACTTGGACCAAACTTCTTCGGAAATACAGCTGACTTCACTTCCGGTGTCCAAAAGCGCGGTGACTGATTGTTGTTGAGAGATTTGGATCTTAATCTCCGGCACGACCCTTTGTATGTTGTTGTTACCTGCGGCAGCGGATTTAATTATAGAAAAAACATTTAACTTAACCTGGGATGCTCGCGGTCGAGCATCGTTTTCCCCTTCTGTTGACTGTGACGAAGTTGAACGTTTACGTTTCTCTCCCGTCCTCAATTGTTGGTTCCTGCTGTCGCTTTGTGGGCCGTGCTGCTGGCCGGAGTACTTTAGGCCCCGTCCTGTACTCCGCCCCCGTTTCCCGAATTCTTGGAGTTTCGTGATGTTTCACCCTGCGCTCTCGAACTTGTGTTGTTGCGGTTGTCGTTGGGGTTGTTTTTGCGCCAGTGATTGTTGCTGTTGTTTCCGTTGTTATTGTGCCAACGGTTGTTGCTGGTGCTGGGTTGGTTGTTGCGCCATTGTTGTTCGTCACTTGAGCGTTTTGGGAAACCATTTCCACGATTTGCAGGAGCCGCAGGACGAGTTACTTCGTGGCGGTCAATGTTTGGCCGCGGGCGCTTTGGCTCGTTACGCCGCTGGTGGTCTGTTGCGCGGGGTCGTTCCCTGGGAGCGATGTTGGTTTTCTCTCCCGGATTTTGTCCCGGAATTTCTTGAGCTGCCAGGAATTCGGCGGCATCCGTGGTGGTACAGATTTTCTCTAATACCCACAACGACTGTATTCTTTCGGGGAAGTGACGCAGTAATTCATCCAGCAACACTTCCTCCGATAAAGGTGTTGTTAACATGTTCGCCATGTCGACGTAATAAGCAAAATGCGACAGCATCGTGCCCCTGGTTTCGTCATAGCGGCCTGTAGCGATTTGAAATCTGATGTCCCGTTGACGCTTGGCCGACCAGTAGGTCCGGAGAAAGTCCCGTCGAAAGTCCTCGTAACCACGCCACTTCTTCTGGAATATTCCCGTCCAATGTTTGGCATTGCCTTTCAAGCAATCCATGGCGACTCCCAAAAGACGCTGCGAGTCGAGCCCGAAAAAACGTCCATATTCTTCAATGGCTCGTAAGAATTTCACCGGATTTTGCCTTTTCAGGCCTTCGAAAGATGGTCGTTCAGGAGCTGGAAGTGGGCGATCCAGCAAGCTCCGGAGTACTCCGGAAATTGCGGCCACATTGTCTGTTGTGATTGGCATAGGTGGTGAGGCCATCACTGCTCCCGAAGTCGCTGATGTGGTCGAACTTCCCGGCTCTTGCACAAGAGGGCTCGCAAGAGGGGCTGGTTCCGGAGCTACCGGAATTTCCGGGTCGGGTTCTGGCGAAGTCGTCCCGTCGCTAGGTAGTGGAGTGACTTGCCAACCATCGACATCAGCGGCGGCGCTGGTACTTGGACGTACCTGAAGGATGGCTTGCGGTCTTTGAACCGCTGTCGACGTCGATGGCGCCGCGAAGTTTGGCACATTCCTTGGTTGTTGGGAGTTTAACCAACGAACGAACCACGTCGGCATTTCTTGCGGTGGGGCTCCGGCGTTTCCGGTGTTCCTGTTGTTTTCCATGTCGACAACCTTCAATCTCGGGTATCGAACGATCAAATAAATTGGAGTCCTAGAAATTTTAATAACACAGCAGTATCTTATTTACGGCAATTTTCCCCTCGGAAATGACACTTTATGACTTTGAATCCTGGTCACGGCACCAATAAAAATGTAGATGTAGTGAGACTGTGATTGATGATGGTTGATCGATGTTTAAATGATTTACAACTTATTTTAATTGATTTATTTAATTAATCTTGAATTTTACTTTTGTTTTCTTTTTTCGAAATGGTTTGGCTCGTCTAGTTAATTGATACGCTACATGATCATTTCACTTACCTACGTTGTGTTGTTTTGATGTACGAAGTCACTCTTATAATGATATCGTAATTTGATCTTAATTCTTATCAGAAAGGGTTCCGGATTTATCCGTAACGCAAGTCCGGATTCAAAGTAGTGTCAAAACGCATGGGAGAAGAAATTTAAACCACAAGTTTCCTCCAAAGTTATTTATTACAAGAATAATGAATATTCCGTTGGATGGATTACAATAATCAATGGTTATGAAAGTTTGATCAAATTTGGCCAATTGTTATTTGTTTTTGTATAGTAATGTCGTCAAAACATATCTCAGAGTCGTAACCACAATTCGTTTGAAATTCCAAGTAAATAGTTTCGAAGTTGCTGAGTGATACGAAAAAGTTTTATTGATATGATATGACGTTAATATTTAACATGAATTAATTTAATTCGATAATGTCCAAATAAATTAACCTACGTTTCAGATGATATTGTTCGAACTCATAGGATCTAGGCAATTGACAACGCGTTTCTAAATTACTTGTACCAAAGGCGGATTATAACATGCTCGCGGAATCTTTGATACGTGCATCGCATTGAATTTTGCGCCCTAGTGCCGAAATTCCGTCTCCGGTAAAAGTCAGGTGATCAACACCTAGAATGAATTTCGAATAAAACCCGGACATACAAGCTTTTACAAATCAATCTGAATAAATGTAGAAGTAATTTCTCTCTAAAGTTTTCCGTCCACGAGCTTTGACAAAGACTTGTGCAGAACTTTGCCATGTCGCGATATCAGTTTATTACAGATAATCACGGATGATTATGTCTGCTCGATCGTCCGTAGTAGCCTGCAAGTACGTGGAAGTACTTGCCGTTGGGACGGGAATTACAACGTCCATTCTAAGTACAACGGGCGGAAACTACGACCTGCCACCGCGTCTTAGACCTTGTTAAAGTTGGGGAAGAGCGTCCCCGGGGACTACGACTCTTCCCATGAAGATGGCCAACTCACGAGCCTGTAATTTCTGATCTGGACGCAAAAGAGAAACACTCTTTTGCTTTATCGCCTAACGCGTTGCGGAAGAGAAATCGTTCTACTCTAAACCTATCCTTAACTAGCAACAAATCCTTCTATTTCGTAATATTTTGGTGTATGCAACCTTAAATTATCTGTGTACAACAGTTTGAATAGCACCGTGGGTTTTGGATTTAGACTTTTGTTGTAGTTGAATATTTGTTTGATGCCGTTTCACTCAAATTTGTCGTAACAGATTTAGAAGTTAGAAGCAAAGAATATAAAGAACTTTTAATATTGTAATTTAAAGGTGGGATGGTTGAATTGAAAAATATGAAATTGTTTGTTGCGAGTTATTTTAAGTTGAAAATGATTTATTTAAAATTTATATAGCTGACGTAAGACGAAGCACAAGAATTTAAATAATTACTGGTCTTTTCGGCATTTCCGATGCTTAATAACTTGGTGGTTACGAGAGAATTTATGAAATGAATGATAATGATCACTATTTCGAAATGACTTAAATGATTTAATATTATAATATTAAATGAATAAAAAATTAATTAATCCTTTTGAGGGCCTACCTAGAAATTTTAATCCTCCTAACGCAGGGGGTTAGCTGCTTCCCAGGTGTTGTAGTTCGCAGCACTACCTAATCGAACGAACACTAAACTTGTCTCGTTTTTAACTTACTCACTAATCACTAACGCTATCACTTAATTCAAGAATTTAAATTAATTTAATTTAAAATTACGCTTAAATGCACTTAGTACAATTTAGACGCACTAAAAGGTAAACGAAGATGTTTTTTAAATTTATAAAAATTTAAAAGGGCAACACGACAATCGACTACCTCGAAAGACCGTCAAAAATCGAATCCCTCCTAAAGTCAAGGGCTCATCTTGCGTAAGCTACACTAACTCGCTTACCCCACTACCCTTGTTAAGTAGTTTCCACATATGCGAAATTTTGCAAATTTGACTCTTATGATGTCTTGGCATTTGATCAAACCTTGTTTAACTTTCTAAATATTATTATTAATTAACAGCTGGGGTGTTTTCCGATTAACAATTTCATTATAATTAAACATTAAATTTGGTAATCGTCGATCTGAACTGAATACAATACAAGAACGCTATGGAATTTCCCCAAATATCCTGAAAGAGAAATTAAACTCCAAAATTGGTTGTTGTCAGGTCTGAAGTTGTTTTTGGGAACACAATGAAATGAATTTTGTGTAACAACAAATTTTGTTTGTTTAAATAACACAGAAAATATAAGGAAGAACCCCGTGAGGAAACTGTAATTTTGGTCGTACTACCCCTTGTTAGATGTCGCCCCCAGTACTACACCGGTACTATTTTAACATTTCCGCGTTTTTCTCCAATTTCCTTAGGGATTTTCCTGTCTACTTTCCTCTTAGGATTATGTTAGTAACGGGCAGCAATCGTGTCATGCAATTTTTTTGCTTACAATAATTTAATTAAATAGAATGATTTATACATCCGAATTTCGACGGCTGCGCCTTAAATATTAGGGTTAAATTTTACATCAAAATGTTCAGAAAAATTTCGCGTGTTTTTCTAAACTACTGGTTTCGTGATCTGATGTTGATTTAACAAAGAAAACGTTAATTTCGCTGTAATTTCTTATAAGGAATGCACATGTGTGCTTGTAATTTGATATTCTTTTAAAAAGCTCTGTTCTGTAACGAATTTGTCAACACCCCCTATTCAAGCGGCACTTGACCAACGTCGTTTTGGCTATACTAATCTAGTTAACAGACATGAATTTCAATCGACCAATTCGTTCTTGAAGTTTTGCAACAATTTGTTAACAATTACGCCGAATAAAATAAATTATTCAATTTTATTTGATGACTGGAGTACACTGCATAAAGACTCAACTTTTTGGTACGAAACGTTACGGGGATTTTTGAATAAGATGAAATTTTGATTCTTTCTCGAGTTGTTTACTGATCATCAACGTGCCTTAAATTGGCTCATAAATTCCTTTCTTTTTGAAACGTGACTAGTTAATTTCTAAACAAAATTTTGGATTTAATTTTAGGTTTATCAATAAATTTTGGCTATTTTAAACGAAAGTAAATTAATTATGCTTTTGTGAGAAAATCATTGGATTAGCTGGGCGACTGTGGTGCAGAGCCAGGCCGTCGCCAACCCCCATATCTTTGCATATCCACTTGTTAAAACACATGGCCTTTCGACCACCCAATTTGGCGATTTATAACGTTTTTAACAGTTCTTGGAAAGTTTCGTGGGAACGATAATTTTCTAAACATTTTAATGCTAACAAAGGAATAAATAAGTTAAATTAAAATTTGTTGCAACTTTTGAATTGAAGTTGAATTAATATTGTCAAAGAACTAAACGTTTAAACTGACTCCGAATATTTTGCGCTGGTTAATAAAATAAAATTTTAAATACCGCGATCATCACAGTACCCATGATAGAAAACTTTGTATTAAACAGTTGGCATTATATGCTCGTGATTTTTTTCTGAAACTCGTGCTCCGCATTTCGCACTAAACAACTTTTCTTTACTTGTATAAAAAACTACTATTTTTACTTTTTAATGCATCTTTTATATAAAAACTTTTTTTTAAATCATTTGTTTTAATACTTTGCACAGTATGGGTGCTCATGTAGAACTACGTGCTTGATAACAACTAATTTGCTAATTCAATTATAGAGAATTTAATCCAGTAAAAATTCTTACCCTAGGTTGGATGAAATCTTCGGCAGTTAGAATTGATTTATCCTGAAAAATGTTCTAGTTAACAGTTCGGAATTTCGTTATCTACTCACTTTCTTCGTCTCATGTTTATGCTAAACATAAAACAATATTAAGAAATTGTGCGGATTATCGGTTTTTCTTACCAATTTCTCAGTGGTTGTAATACCAATAGCTATAAAAAACAGTACAATTGCAAAGTTTATACTGCTCTTCATTCTTTTGTTGAAACACTGGTTTTTTGAGAAAAATGCTTCCTTTATAGGTTTTTTTATCATTTATCTCAAACATAAATTGGACATTACCAGAAAATTAACAAACTTTTATAATGGTGACATTTGAAAACACCTGCTGTTAAACAGCTTTATGTTCCATAAAATGTTAAATTGTTTTGTTTGCGATTGAATATCAAAAAATATTCCAGAAAAAGCAATTAAATTTTTTGAAATTTTCACTTCAATAATGGTTATTTATGAATAGTCAATTTTTTTTTTATAATCAACTGTCTAAGAGCCGTCAGGTTAGCATTTTCATAAATAGTATTTTTTTGAATTAAGGTTGGTGTAATTTTTTACCTGGAAAATTCAATTTCCAAATTTTTCAAGTTGTTTCCAGTTTAAAACACGTATAACAACACATTTAGTTATTTTAGAACATCTTTAGACTAACGAATTAACGATTAAGACTAACGTCCAATTTTCAAAAATGTCAAATCTGGTATTTAAAATGTCAAATACAGAATACAGTCAGTTTCAAAAGTGATTGGATATGAGCTTTTAGAATGATACAGTCTGGTCTTTATCAGAATTTTGACACTGACAGTTGATTATTTAAAAAAATGAACTATAAATAGAATTTTAGCTGACGAGTCCTTAATGAGATGAGTCCGCTAAACCTATTTTTCGGAAGTGTTGCATACAAACTTTTTTGATACCAGCTCTCTAAAACAACAAAATTGTAAAATTCTTTACATTTCCAATTCACCCTCATCACAAGTGCAGTCGACCGATAGTCATAGCAACGACTTTATTGAAACAATAATTATTGCTTTGTGAAAGAATAAATAAATTAGAGTCCGCAAAATGTTGCTATGACGACTTTAAGTACTTGTCCTTTAAAATGACAGTTCCCAAAGTAACTATTTTAGGGAGCATGTACCAAAAAAAAGTATTCATCTCTTACTCCAACTGGTATTAACTTTGACTAATATCTCAAAAAATAAAGACGTAGGTACACATTTGAAATTCTCAGTCATTTTTTAGTAAGAAAACTTGAATTTGAACTGATTTGGCTCTCTGAACCTTGCAAAAATAGTTACCTGTTCAGAAACTAAATTTTAATCAGTTTTTCAATATTTGACTCATATTTTGAGAACCATTGCGCGCACATAATAAATAGGTATAGAAATTCGAAATTTTTTAATAATTCTGGTTATGAAACGCTGAGCATCAATTTGTTGAATTGTCTAACTTTGATAAAAAAATTAAAAATTGTAAATATACTTGTCCTACTCCGATTAATATCACGAGGAAGTAAACTTTAACCAATTTCTCAAAAACTATTGGCTGTAGATAGACGTTATCAGAACAATTACGGGATCCTTAAATAATTTTTCAATAAGAAAAACTAAAATTTGATTCAGTTTCACTCACCACTACCAAAAAATTTAATGTTGAGAAGTGTCTGATTTGGTCAAATTTTTAGTCACTTCTTCAAACTTTGACTGATATCCTAAAAACTGTTATTCTTAAACAAAAAATAAAAACTGATTCAAAATCCTTGAATAATTATGAATGTAAAAAGCAAGAGTTCTAAACTGTATAACTTTAAAAAAATTAAAATTACTCATATCTTACTAGAATTAGTTTTGTATCTCGAGGATCTAAACTTTAACTGATATTTTAAAAACTGTTAACTTTGGATGAAAAACATAAAAAGCCGTTTCGAATTATTCAGATTAATTTGCATTAGAAAAAATAAAATTTGAGTTAGTTTGACTCTCCACTTTGCCAAAAAATATACCTACGTTTAGAAGTGTTTGATTTGTACAAACAAAGTGTTAATTAGTTTCTCAAATTTTGTCTTAAAAAATGTTATTAATTAAGGAAAAAATAAAAAATATTCAGAATCTTTGAATAAATATATAAAAATAAATAAATTAAAGTTACTTGTCTCTTTGATACAACTAATTTTGTACAACCATATTGTACAACCATCTTGTACAACCCAGAGTTTTTGAGAATTAATGACATGAAAAATAAAGACAGATTCGGAATCTTCAGATAATTTTCCACAAGAAAAACTAAAAATTTGATAGCTTTAATCTTCGACTTTGCCAAAAAAATTCATTAGGTTTTTGACATACAAAATTTTAACCACCTAAAACTTTAACTTATATCTTAAAAACCATCACGCCCGTAGCCAAAAAAACAGAATACGTTTTTCATCAAGTTTTTCTAGTGATTCATTCTGATTTTGTGTCACAACACAAACACAAAAGTAAACAACTCGTCAACTGCCAATTCTTGGACATAATAAATTTCGTCTTGTTTATATTATGACACTTCAGTGTCTGACATAATAAGTATCCAGATGTAGTAACTGCACCATAATAATTGTCCAAGTGGACTTACTAAAAAATTGAAGGTGAATAATATTGATACAGACATACTATTTTCAATTTTGTTGAAAATTTTAGCTTATAAATAATAAACAACTACCATAGGTCTACATTATCTAATCTTAAATTAAAGCTTCTATTGCAATAATGTGCATCAGAAATAAAGTGCCTATTGTCTTCAGTTTTGACAAAAATATTAACATAGCATTTGCTAACAAGAAAGCCAGAAGAGATTTTGAAAACATTGTTGTTTTTTATTTTTTATTATGTATATATGTTCAGTAATTATTATAAACGACAATAAGCGTGTATTAAGGAACAATTTTACAATCACTGTGATACTTTTTCACCATTATTATTAACAAGATTAATAAAAAAAAGGAAATGCATCAGCAAATATATATCAAACACTAAAATTTAAAAAAGTTTTGGTGAGATATACAGGGAGAGTCTGTAAAATGTATCTCTAAAACTAAAACTCAGCGTTTTCTATTAACTACTCTATTTTCCTACATGCTTGTTTTTTTTTGATCTTTCATCTGTGAACAAGCAATGTTTAGGTAAATGTTGTTTTGCCATCCAAATCCGTAAAAAATGGCGCTAGCCCCAAAAAATAATTAATAAAGTAAAAATTCAAGTAAATACTCTGTATAGAAACAACGAGCGGAGCGAAACTTTTTTTAGGGCTTTGAGCGACAAAATAGGTTGATACGCCACTGAGTATAGATAACAATAAAGGAAATCTTGCATGAACGCCTCCTGAAATTTATGAAATTGGCAAAAAATCCTTTCGTAAAAAGTTCTATCAAATAATGACCATAAGACATTGCACATGATGACGTTGCGTTCGTAAATACATATATTTATTAAAGAATAAAACTGGAAGCAAATTACAAAAACAATATTGTAAATTGCTGCTGTAAGAGCAGGTTTATTTGTAGTTTTAGTACAGATTAAATTTTTCAGATTTTATTAATATTTTTTAGCAGGTTTCTGAAAAACAAATTGCTGCCAATGTTCTCCATGATGTGGATGCGCTGTCACAAGCATTCCGGGCTTATAGGACGATAAGCTATTATTTTCTATAGGTATATCTAATACAAGTCCGGCTCTTGCGTTTGCAATGGTATTGTCATACCCAAACAACCAAGTCTGTTTTATATCATCATCTCTTTTCGGATTTGTAGTTAGATAAGTCCTAACGAGACCGTCCCCATCCACATCTAAAACATTGCTAAGAAGATTTTATTAAAACATAACGAAAAATATGCACTTTTTACCCATTGCCTTTATTGACGATAAAAAATTTACCATTAGCCAAATGTTCTGGTATCCATAATTGACTTGAAGCCCCAGAAGGCTGTACAATAATGACCCATCTTCCAGAAGCTTCCAGGACCATACCCGATCTAGGATTCCTTAAGTACGAGTAGTCATCTAAAGGGGCCTGTATCAAGGAAGACATAGAATTTAAATGCCTTTAACAAATCCGAAATTCCAAAAAACCAAAAGGAGTATAGAAGAAAAAGAAGACTCAATGGTTTTACACTTAAAAAAAAAGTTTTTAGCTTTACCTACAAAGAAGATACAACGATGTTAACAAAAATTTGAAAAATTTTATGTTTTTCATAAATTGAAAAACTAACTTTAAGTTCGAATTCAGCACAAAATTTTGCATAAAAATAAGTGTAAACAATAATAATAATAAATATACAGCGTGCTCCAATATTAAAAAAAGACTAAAGTTATCTTTTTTCAAATAGAACACCCTAAATTTTTTCGCATTTTTGGACGTAACTTTTAGTACTGATAATTTTAATCTAAACTTGTATTGATTCGATTCTGCTTAGTTTTTGACATAATTTGAATTTTTTGTCAAAAACGCGTTTTATTTAAAAATTTATTACACAAAAACGGAGAATCGTAGAAAAGAGACTTTTCACTACTTTAAAAGGAAAAGTTCAAACTTAAATCTTTTCCAATTGTTTAGCACAATGCAATTAGAAACATAGAAAAATTAAAAAGTTTGTTAAAAGTTGAATAACATGAAAAAGTTGAATGGAACACCCTATTTTTTGTTATTGCTTCTCGAAAAATATTAAATTGTCTAGCTTAAAGATAATGTTTTAAATGCCTAAAGTTAATAACTAAAAAGATATTTTACTTTAAAACTTAATTTAGCAACAATGCACACGATTCATAAGTATTGTTGTTACTAAGAGTAACATTAAAGTTATTATTATTAGCAGAAAATTTCACTTTTTCACTATTGAAACGATAGTTAATAATTTTTTTAATGTTTAATGTTAATTATCTTTTGAATAATAAGCTGCTAATGTTTTTAGAGAAAAAATTTAAAAGTCTTTTAGATGCAAAAATAAATAATTGGGTGTTCCATTTGAAATTTTGAAGTTATCCAAATTTCAACAAACTTCTTCATTTTTTATCTTCTTGAATGCATAAGCTAAGAAAAATAATATATCCTTTAAGTTTGTACTTCCTTTTTTAAGATGGAGAAAGTTCTTTTCTGGGATTTTTAGTTTTTATGTAATGATTTTTTTTACACATGTTTTTGTCAAAAAAATCGAGTTATTTTAAAAATTACCAAAAATCGACCCAAACATGTTTAAACTCAAATCATCACTATTAAAAACTACGTCAAAAAATGCAATAAAATTTAGGGTGTTCTATTTAAAAAAACATAAATTTAGTGTTTTTTTAATGTCGTAACTCCCTGTATATACTCCGCAATATTTTATAAACATGAGCAAAAATGCAGCTATAATCTAAAAAAAAAAAGTCAATATCGTTAATAATAAACAAGTTATGGAGCTTTTTCTGATCTTTGGTACAGCCTGTATGTGATCCCCAACGAAACCCCGTATTCCTAAGAGCCCACAACAGGGCCAAAAGTAATTTGTTCTCTGTTAAACACTTATTGTTGAAGGACAATAGTATTAAAAACAATGCTTTTTTCAGATGTCAGAATTTTTTTCTGAATTAAAAAAAGCACCGATGGCACTTTCAAAAGCGCTACTTACAACGACTGTAAAACATCTAAGAAAATGACCGAATTTTGACGCTTTTTAGCGTGTGTATTTACCCCCTTAATAAAAATAATAACAGCGCATTTAAAACTGAAACTGAAAATAATTATTAAAAGCAAAAATAATCATGTCTTTGTAAAGAATTTGTGACTTCAAAATCATTACCGACGCAATAGTGAATGTAGGTATCTCTTAAATTTAAAAATTTGAATTAATTAATATGATGAAAAGTTCTTACCCTGCGTTGGATGTTATGTTTGGACTCTAAAGGTGTTTTTTCCTGCAAAAAACAACTCAATTATTAGATCTGTTTATTATTTTTAATTACTCACTAATTTGGTCTCATATTTTTCATCCTAAACAAGAACCACTTTAAAAAATTGTTAAGTTAGTTGCATGTTCTTACCAAGTTCTCACTGGACAAAATACCAGTGGTCCAGATAGCAAACAAAAACAGTACAGTTGCCACACCTACAGTCGTACCCATTTCTCCCAATGTTAGGTACACACTTGAAGTTCTCTGGAGAATTAATTTTTATATGCTTCTCTTATCATTGATTTTGGAAATAAATTGGACACAAACATTAATTAGCACGATTAAAAACTATTTATTGTTAGAAATGTTAATAAAACCTTTCTATTGCCATTAATTGTTCAATTAAAAAAGTATCAACAAGTTTGTTTCATTTTTGATATTTGATTTAAGATTATTGCATGTTTCACTTCAATTAAACTAAATTGCGAAAAGAATTTTTCTCTCTCGGTAAAGCGTTGTTTTGTTCCGAGTAAATTATTCTCGTATGTTATACAAGAAGCCGCTTTCAGGTTCCTGGATTCAGGATCACGTACGGCTTGTTAAGGCTAATCTTGCCACGTTACCTTAACTTCGACAACACCTTCGCAAAGTAGATTTGTTACTTCGCGAAAGCTTGCTTTATTCCGGAACAGTCTTTTTTCTTTATTTATTGCACGAAACCCTGCATTTGACTAAGCTACGACGGTGCAAAAATTAATTAGAAAAACGACGACAGCGAAACGAAGGATTTATTCGGAAATGCGAAAATGGATTGGATAGGTAAACGCTGGAGGCTGCTTTGCACATATTTTATTTTTAAATTAATAGAAAAATGTTTGAATAACGTTCTTGAACGCTAAGTTTGCGATTAACGGTTGATTTAACAACGCAACAAGTCCAAAGTCTAAATTGAAAACACTATTTCAAACACCAACTAATCAAAAACAATGCAGTTTTGTATAACTGTGTTCAGATTAAAGAAATCTAGACAATTAATGCGTGAATTGTTAACTTCTAATTGAAGAATCAAGATTTTCAGTTAAAATAAGTTGTGATATTCTAAAGGAATTTGTTTCGTTTTTAGGCAAGAAATTAAAAATTAAAAATCAATTTTTTTAAACTTGTACACATGAATCAAAATAAGGCGTTATGAGCTATTTCAAAGTGATTTGTCTTTTTTTAAGACATTGATTCACAATTTACAACTGATTTGATCCAGCTAGCTATTTGAAGAAACTGGCATGAAAATCGTCGATTTCGGTTAAAATAAGGTGATTTAAACTATCAACTATTTGCCGTTATTATGAGAGGAAGAGTTTGAAATTAACTTATTTCAACTAAATTAAAATAGAAATTTTTATTGTCGACTAAAATAAAGGCTTATAAGCACTTCAAAGCGATTTGGTTCTTTCGTGGAGAGAGAAACTTGTGGAGGGATGGTGGTCTTTATCGCCCATGTTAGGTTCTTTGTGATCTAAAAACACCTTTCATGGCCTACTCTGAATTGTACTCTGTGCAAAATCTATAAATCAGCCGATACCACAGACGTATTATGAATTATTTGGATTCTTTTTGGTTTAAACAGTTTTTTTTAATACTTTATGGTAGTTTTACATTTAAGTAATGGTATAATAGTGTTAATTGTTGTCACTTGACATACATAGAGGTGGCTGTGCATTTCTGGCAACAGATAAACAAAAATTATATGCACCAAATAGTAGGCGAGGAAAAATAAAATTTGACCTGTTTCGGAAATTTTCACTATAAGGGCCTAAATCAAAGTTATGAATTTTATTCCAGTTAAAAATTTCACTTTGTATGTTGACTACACCACTGATTTGAAATTTCAAGTGGAGAAGAAAGTTAGGGCGCGCATTTTGAAAAGGGTCATAAAAGGTGTTTCATAAAAATGAAATTTTGTCTCACTGAAATCAGTAACATTTTTGTTCATTTTGAGATGGATTGGTATTAAATTTTTGTCTGCCTGTGTATTCATATGATTTCATATTCAACCTCGTATCACAGAATGGTAACCATTAATTATCTAGTTCTCTCGCGATCTACCTGTCTCTCTATTCGTAATTTATACCTTTTTTTATGTAATTTTTCTCCTTTTTATTATCTGTTTAACTTGATATGTTTATATTTATATTTATATTTATATTTATATTTATATTTATATTTATATTTATATTTATATTTATATTTATATTTATATTTATATTTATATTTATATTTATATTTATATTTATATTTATATTTATATTTATATAATTAGTATCCATACTTGACGTGTTTAATATCTGTGTATTTAGGTAAGATGAACGAATAAATTATTATTATTATTATTATTATTAATTATTAATTAACTAGTAATTTATTATCATTTACTTTCATTTTTCATTTTTCTCATACCAACCAAAATTCCAAAAGTTACTTGGTCATTATTTATGATTTAAACAAAGAACTTAAATAAATAAAAGGGAAGTAGAGACAATAGCATACAACACTTGTTACAGAATGCGTTTAAAAAGTCTTTAGATCAACTCTTCCTGTGGAATTTAGATTAACAGATTTTTATTGTCTTTGATAGATTATCGTTTTATTCTGTTGAAGTGTCAAACGCGCTACTTGCGATTTTCTTCAACGCCAGTATTTTTGTATGTAGTAATCGTAAGAAATCAACATACGTTCTAAATTTCACAGCAAAAGTTGATCTAAAGACTCTTTGAACTCGTTCCTCACGTTCGACAATAGATTGTATTGTACAACTTATATAATAATATACAATTGTGCAAAGACACCGTTGTCTCACTTATACTCCTTCCACAAGTTTCTCTCTCCACGGGTTCTTTTTAAGTCAGGATTTGTCAGAAATTAAATTTTCTGAAGAAAATACTAGTCAAAAAATTTTCGTTTTTGGTAAAAACAAGACCACTTAGCCATTTAAAGGTATCTTTGAAAAGAAGTGTTTTCGAAATCAATTTATTTCGGTTAAAGTAGCAGATATGGTCTATTTTAAGAAATTGGAAAAAGAATTAAAAATTTAAACTTGTAAAAGAATTATCGTTTTCAGTCAAAATACAGTGAATCTGTGATTTGTACCAATTCAAGAAATTGTGTCTTTTTAAGCGAGGGTAGATTAAAAATTAACTCTTTTCAATGTAGTTAATATACACATCTTTGTTTTCAACGAAAAGAGACGAATCTTTTATGAATTATAGAAAAGAAGTAAGAAATCAAATGTTTTTAAAGAAACCAGTGCGCATGTCTTGTTTTTTTTCAAAATATGATGTTCTAAGGCAAAATGTTCTGTGTCCCAATTAAACGACTGTGTGTGTTTAGTGCAAAACGAATAACTGAATATCAACATATTTCAAATAAACTAGCATACTATAAAAACCATCTTTTTGTTAAAATAAGAAGATTGCATTGATTTTAAGTCGGTTAAGATCTTATTTAAATCCAGTTTAACTTAGTTTTAACTTAGCTATTAGAAGTAACTTGCGAAAAATTTTCATTTTCAGTTGAGAGAATATAATTTGAAATTTGAAATACGTCAGTAACACTGACAGATAGTAAGTAGCAATAACTAAGATAAATTTTACTTAATTATTTCCTAAAAAATAATAAAAATAGGTGGTTACTGTTAAAAATTTCAAGGTTGGCGCCAATTTCTCGTAGTTCCGACGATTCAACCATTATGAAAATAATTTTGTTAAATTCAAAATAATCGTATGAGTTGTGTTCAAAATATTAAAGTCTTGAAACTTGAAACTTGAAAGATTTCTAATGTAGGTTGTAGGCCCAAAATAAATCACCCTGTATGATGATTATGAAAGTGCAGGCTTAACTAGAACATAGTCCTGATCCTAATGTCAAAAATTGTGATTTTCTACTTTAGTTTTACAAATTGTTCTACTGAGGGTAGATCAAATTTACGGTCTCTAATATAAAAAGAAAATTTTTAAAACTTTTGTTATTTGTTACTTAAAATGATCTCCCTGGGCTTCAATGCACTTGGTCCACCGATGTTTCAATGCTTCAGTGCCTTTCAAGAATAACTTTTCCAATTGCTCCTCAAACCAGACGTTTCCTGTGGTCATAACTTCATTATCATTTTCATATTTTTTCCTATGCAGGTTTTCTTTTAATTTTGGAAAGAGATAGTAATTACTGGGTGCCAGGTCTGTTAAATATAGAAGGTGTTCTAGGCTTTCAAAGCCAGGGTTCTGTATGGCAGCCACAATGCAGCTCTTGTGACCAGAACGTTGATGGAACAAAATATTTGAGTGCCAACTTTTCTAGTCTTTTCGATTCATTCAGGCAATTTTAAAATTAACCCTGCACAATAAAAACCCAATATTGTGTGTCCATACTCCTTATAACCGATCATTAGAATTCCTTCTATATCCCAGAACACGGGCCAAAATTTTTCTAGCCCCAGTTGAATTCGAAATTTGCTTGGAGATGGAAATCCTCGGTGATGCCACTCCATACTTTGCTTTTTACTACTTGGTAAAAAAAAGAGAGTCCACTTTAGATTTGTTAGATGCTTGTGAATTTCAGTTGGCGTTAATCTCTTTTTTGCATAATATATTTTATAACCGCTCTGACTTTACTTTTTTCCATTTTTAAAAATTGTCTGTCATCGACTAACTTAACGAACAAAACACTTGGCACAACAACTAACTAATAATGATAGTTCTTATAAAAATATAAGTGCCGATATCATGCAGAGCCCATAGTAGGCTGATATCCTGACCTAGTCAGGAACCGTAAATACTGATCTACCCTCTTAGTTACACAAAGAGAAGTTTTGTGCAACTTCTTTTAGTAATTTTTTTGGAGTTGTATTGGCAGTGCTGGGCAGGGTGTCATCAGTCATCACTGTAATCTAGTGTGTGATTTGTCAACATCGTCAATCGTTTATTGATAAAGCCCGAATAATTAACAAAATTAAAAGAAAATAGTTTCAACAGATTTTGATAAGTTAAACTAAACAAAACAAAAAACAAAAACTGAAAGTAGAATAAATAGTATATTACACTCGTTTTATAAGACTTAATTGTGGCACTCATTCTATTGGAGCACTCCTTCGTCGAGCTCCAAAACCATTCGTGCCACAATAGAACGTCTTATAGAACTCGTATAATAATGTAATATTTGTCAGTTAATTGGTATAAAGTCCCTTGAAATTGAATTGCCTAATTTTTTACGGGAAATTTCCAAAAGAAAAAGTGTGCACAGAAAGTGCACACGTATCCAGCATTTGGTCGAAATTTTATGTTTGATTTTAATGTCTCCGGATGCAATATTTAGAAGATTGGGCAGCGGCTCGAGCTGCCGGTGTCATATTTTAATGTAGAAATTTATAACTTTATTGCCGCGATAGTTACGGTGCCGTTAAACTTGCCGATGAATTTCAACGTGCCTCATAAAACTTGCATTAGCGTCTACGGTTGGGCCAGACAGGTTATGACGTCGTTACGTTGGGCATTGCTTTATGTTGCGATCTGTATTGGTAACGGTAACGTTTGGTCAAAACTAAACAAAAAATAGAACTCTCGAGAGTTTTTCGACTTGTCCATCTTCAAGTATCGTCGAGTCGTTTTCCCACTGTCAAATCACACAGATGTGATTTAGATCGAATAGCATCCAAGCAAAAGTAATATCATTCCGTTTCCGATAATTCCGAAGGACGTTAACTGTGAAAATCCCATGGCTGCAGACCATTTTATATCAGAGTTTGCCAAAAGCCAAACAACATTTAAAGAACTCGCAATTCTTGCAAAACTTAAATTTGGTGTTACACTTATACGCATTCAAGTGCAATTTAAAATTTGTCGGTTCTGTTTTGCACAATTCTTGCTTTTGAGAGAAAGCACAAGTAGAAAATTCTTTCCAACATCCAATATGTACGCTCGTTAAATAATCAAAAGCTTCCATCTGCCGATTTTACGATTTTCAAGACAACTTGAATCCTTGTCGATTTTATGCGAACTGGTGGCGTTTTACTTGTTAGTTGAGAAATCTCAAACTTTTTGTTTTTGACGGTGACGCAGTGCCTGAGAAGTTGTAATTAGTATAGTTATTATATTCTGTGCCATGCAACTGCTTTAACTTAAAGTTTTAAATTAAATTTTCGACAATTTTGAGCAGTTACGTGCGAAATGTCCCATTTCCCTGCTTTTTTTTCAATGTTATTTATATCAAGTTAATGTTACAAGATGAAACTTATGGAAACATAATTATATAAGTTTCAGGTGCTTTATTGATTTTGCTGGAACTTAGATTGCGAAAGTTGCTAATAAAAATCTGTGCTCATAGTGTTCCAATAATAAACTAATTTCGTGTACTATTAAGTCAAAATTAAAATTATTTTAAGCGAGACAATATTATAAACTGCACCGGTGGGGCTTAAAATATAAACTCTGTTTAAGCCTGTCAAGTGAACTACATCGTAAATAAGTGCAACTTAACATTATATAAAGCTTGGTTTAAACTAAACCGTACCTTGGGTACCGCTTAGATAGAGCTTAACAGTACCGAAACTAGACATAGGCGAAGTAGGCCCTTGCCTTGGGGCGCAGCCTCAAGGGGCGCCAAACTAGCAATACTTTTGTTTTCCAAATTCCAATTAAACAATCAAAAATTTGTGCAATCTTATAAACAATTATTTTGCAGAAGCGTTTGTTTTGGAAAACTCATTTTGTAAAGTCATACCTCGTTAACGTACGTGACTTTCTTTGTTTAGTTGTTAATCAGTTTCAGTTCTGATAATTATTAAGCTACTCATATTCTACAAGAATTATTTCAGTTTGCAAAATGACTCACGGTCTTTTGAGTACTGTCACTGAGTCATTAGTGGTTGTGTTAAATTTGAGTTTCAAGTGAACTAGAAAAATGAGCTTAAAAATGTCAAAGACCGAATAAAAAACCGTCAGGGCCGTTTTCCAAAAAAAATCGAAAATGCAGACAATTAGAGCGAGCTAGCGGTGCCAATTTTTACAAAATTTTGTTCAAGCCGAGTTTGATGATTACTGGATGAACCCAGTAAGATAATATAATATAATATTATAATATAATATAAAAAGACTATAGAGGTGAGTTTTATTTTTGTTTCGGTACCAGTAAGCAGTGCATCTTACGAAAAAATTGTTTCGAAATTGAAACTGATAATTAAAAATTAAAATAAGGTCGTCAATAGCACGAGGACGTCTGTCAGGTTAAAGCATTATAAACAAAAGTTATATTAAAATTTTGATGAAAAATAATAAATGAATTTGCCAGGTGAAAGCAAGAAAGGTTTTTTAAAAAATTTCAATATTCGGATTAAATTAAGCGGATTCCGACATTATTTTTATTAAATCGTGACATATAATCTTATTTTTTCTATTATTTATGTTTTTATATTCAGCTATATGCACTTAGACTAAATCTCAAATAAGAAATTAAATGTGTACCTATTGTTTAAGTAATTTTAAGTATGACTTTAATTAATTGAGACTGGAACCATTTTCTTTTTTTCAGGTTTTCATAGTATAATAATTTTTTGTTTTTTTATATATCTCTAAGAAATGTCTCTAACAGAAATTATAATAGGAGCAACCTACTATTAAGAAAATTATGCTTAAAGGCACCAAACTGAAAACTCGCCTACAGTCAATTAGTACCTAGTTACGGCACTGGTGCTTAATGCCAAAAAAGTACTTTTTGTAAACGGATCGATAAGAAATTGAGTTATACTTGACTTGTATAATGAAAAAATTTATATGAATAAGATTTAATACATACCTTCGTTATAGTAAACAGATTTCTCGTTCTTGCTGTCGCTTAAAAACTGAGGATACTTTGATAGTAATTGTTACAGCAGCTTGCTGTACTTCAATATTGCCAAGTCAAATTTTAGCCATATAACAATAAAGTTATTGATTTTTGAAATAATAATATCGCACTAAATTATGAAACTTTTTTTAATAGTTTTTTATTGTTTTATTAAATAACATCGTTGAACACAAAAGCAAGATTTATCAATTAACTAAAAAAACGTCTATAGCAGCACTGAACTGATTTTTTTTTATTTCAATTCTTTCAACTGAATATGTAATTCCACAGACTTTTTCATCAATTTGAGTTCATTCAACATTAACTCGAATTCTTTTTTTTTCCATCTCGAATTCTAAATAATTGCTTTTTAAAGTTGTAACTTAGAATACTACTTTAAACTGGTATGAACTTTAAGGCGTCTTGAGTATCACACTTTTTTCCCAAATAATTTTGAATCAGCAAATTTGTTGGTTTATTCTAATAGTTTGTAGAAATTCCAATTTTGAATTTTGAAATTGTTGTGATGTAGATGGTTGTTCAAGATGAAAATTCTAGGACAATGCTTTTTTTATTAAAATCATGGATTGGTGTGGTATAATAAGCTTTTTTTGTTATTGGGTTCAATTTTGAGAATACGTTGAGGATTCTAATCATTTCGTAACTTAAACTTTGCTTTGAATAAGCTTTTTCCTTTTTGGTCTGAAAGATTGTTAAGTTTGCATCTTACTTTTTGATGGTACATTACCAAATCTAAACAGGAAAGCCTACACATTTAGCTATATTTCAGGCTTCAGTCATCACTGCAGCTAAACTTGTTTTTAAATAAATTTGACTCAAATTAAAAACTTAAATAAGTACTCACTAGTTTCAATTTTGTTGAATTATTTTACTCTTGATAGCAAAACAAAAAGAAAATCCGTAACATTTTCACGTATTTGTGAATTATTGACTAATTGACAGACATTTAGCGGATTTATAAATTAACTAACAGATAAAATGTCACGGTGCAACTCGACTTATTTAAACTGCACTTTTATCCGTAAGCCTTGTTTTGTTAAGCTTTATTCATAGGCCGAACCGGTGCAGTTATAAGGCCTAAGCCGACAAAATAAAAGTATACCTAATTTATTTGTACCGCTTATCAATTCATCATCACTTCCATAAAGTAATAAACTAACAAGTCAATATTTGTAATGAGACATCTATTCCTGAAACTATAAAATTAAGTATCTTAGATAAGGGTGTTTCAAATTATGATAAAGTCAAAAATTTGATTTGTCATCAGTTTTCCGAAATAAATACGAATATGACAATAATTCCTGAATATTTGGAATACAAAATAAGAACATATTAACAAAATATTAATAATAATATTTAAATTTTTCAATATAAATTATAACACATGAAGAGTGAACGAATGCTTTGTTTGCAACTCCCTTTTACACTTGATATCCGATTCATTCTTATCAGCTGTGCGAATATAAATAGCAGCTCCAGATTATGTATCCAGACCTCACAGTCAACATTCAAACATGTCAGGTTTGGTGCCATTCACTTTGCTTAAGTATTATTTAAAAAATAATTTCAGGTTTTGATTGGGTTTATTGTTGCAACTTTACCATCCCTCCAAACGCGGTAAAATGCGGCAACGATTTGGACGGAAGTGATATTTTCGTGGGTTTAGCTAACTATCAACGTGATGAGCTTCCTTGCAAAATTATTCCCAGAAGACGAGAAGCTTATGTTTGTTATGATGGAAAAGAAATAAGAGTCAATGATTTCAAGGTTGGTAATTTAAAAATTTGTTAATTTCTTGGCTTAATATTAAGTAATTTAGATTTTATGTGAGAAAAGAATGTATTGGATATTGGCAAGAGACGGGCAAGTGCCAGCAGGAGCAATTCCTGCTGGTAGAACGAGTTTGGGTGAAATTTTGTATATTGGTCGAGTTAACACCGGAGGAGTTACTAAAGTTGGAAAGGTATTTGGGTACTTGAGATTAGTACAATTTTACATTTTTTCTCGCAGGTACATCCATCTCACAATTGCCTTTATGTTCCTTATGATGGTAAGGAAGTGTCGCATAAAGCTTATGAAATTTTGGTTTTGCGTTAAAAATAATAAAGTTCTGTTAAGATCACCAATTTGAATAAAATCTTTTGATTAACATTGCATATTTTTCATTTATTTTTAGGAAAATACGTTTTACATCAAATAGCAAGCCTTATTCTTTATCTCTTAATATTGCAGTATTGTTTTTCGTAGATAAACTCACTTGTTAAATAAGCTGCTGCAGAATGATGTTTTATAAACATTCTGATTTATTAATAAAATGCATACTGATTTGTTATTCAGTTTTTTTAATAAACAAAATTAACCACCCTCCTCACTGTATACAGGGTGAAACAGTAGTGGGTTATTCTAGCTGACCAGTTCGGTAGTCGTTAAAAAATTTCAAAATTAATTCACGATTACATTGTTCTGGGTATAGTCAAGTTTGTCTTGACAATTTTGCAAAATAGTAATTTTTGTATTAAGTGCGCGAAATGAGTGTTTTTTTAATGGCGCCTGAGAATGTTATTTTAGTCGAGACCGCCAGGTCGAGACCTAAAAGACATTCGAAGGCGCCATTAAAACATGAATTTCGCCACGAAATACAAACAACGTTTTTTCTACAGCCTCCAGATGAAGAAAAAAGTAACAGAAATTAGTTGGAACAAAATGGTCTGATAAATCGAGTTGCTTGCATGGTTACGATGATAAATAAAAGTGATAGTTGCGAAAAATTTGTCACAATAGGTATTTTTGTTGAAGAAGTGTGATGGATTTTAGCAGCGAAAACGAAATAGATGCAATTGCAAGCGCGGCAGTGTCGAATCTTTTGCCTGCTAAATCAAGACCGCAGTACGAAAAAACGTATCTTCAGTTTCGGCAGTGGTGTTCTATGAAAAAGATTGATCAAGTAACGGAAAATGTTTTGTTGGCGTATTTGGAAGAAAAGTCTACCACCTTAAAGCCACCAACACTCTGGGCCCTTTATGCGATGTTGAAAGGATAAACGGGGGCACGTTTTCGTCATGCACATTTAATTTTCATATGTCAAAGTAAATATCTATTATTATTGTTTTGTAATATTGTTCTGTATAATTATAAAACCTTTAAAACTACCTCTCATTATATCGATCCGTCTCTTCATTTCGGTTGCTGTTGATGTCTTTTCGTGTTACTAAAATTGTAACAGAAATAAGTTGGAACAAAATGATCTGAAAAATCGAGTTGCCTGCACAGTTAAAAAATATTATTTTTTCACTGTGAAACCGTGAAAAAATAATATTTTTTCACAGTGAAAAAACGTCAAACTTCGCGCATAGGTAACCATGCATAAATGTCACGATTTTTTGACGGCTGTAGAAAAATTTTATTATGGACTATTATTATTTAAAAAATAAAACAATATGTTGATTCAATTAATGTTTTTAAAAATTAAATAAAGTTTCAAGTGGTGAGTGTAATTAGTATTTTTGGTTGCATCTTAGGACATGTCAGAAATAACCCACTATTGACTCAGCCTGTATAAGGTGAGTCAATAGTAGGTTACTTCTAAATTTTTTTAAGGTATGCATTCAATAATACTGATTACAGCTGACCAGATCGGTAATCCTTAAAAAAATTCAGAATTAATTTACGATTACAATGTTCTGCATATTGTCAAGTCTGTCTTGACATTTTGACATAATTTAATTATATGGACTATTCGGAAATAAAATTAACTAGACGCCCTCTGGTGATGACTTTTGAACTATGTCGAAAACAGTAAAGAAATTTTCGTAATGCCACATTTAACTGACATTTAATGAATTGTTCAACAATTTTGCGTGTATAGTGTTCATTACTTACAATAGAAAGAATTACTTTAAAAGTACGTGGTGGTAAATACTAGCGTTGACTTTGGTTCTGTAGTTTTTCGTGGTATAAACTGTTTATTGTTGGAACTTGGAAGTGGATAAAAAGTGAAAAATATTTAAATTTTGATTACAAAGTGTTATCAAACAGTTGTCTAATTAAAGATTATAAGTAATGGATCACAGCGAACACAAAGTTTGGCTCAAGAAACCAATAAATTAGTGAAGTGTTATGAATTTTACGTTAGAATTTTCCACTGAAAAAATCATGAAATGCTGCGGTAAATCTACAAAACTACAATAAAGATTAACAACTGCTGATACATTTAAACGTAAATTATGCCAAAAGGTAGGCTTTTCAATGTCTTTGTAATAATTTTCCAATAAAGAAAGTGAACCAAACAGTCATTCGTTATTCGTGTTTTCCTCGTCATCTCTCATTTGTCAACATAAGTTTCTTGCATCAAATGCAATAATCATTCCGCATAGGCAATGTAATAATTGTGAAGCCCCAAAATTCGTACAACGCTCAAAATATCCGAATATACATTTTCCCGCCATTTATGGTTACTGTTTTCGACCTAGCTCAGTGGCGCCCCCAACGGTAATTTTACTTTCGAATTATTATTTAAAAAATAAAAATCAATTTTGATTCAGTATGTTATTAAAAATTAATCAAAGTATCCAAGTGGGTAGTGCAGTTTGTATTTTTGGTTGCATCTTTGGACATGTTAGAAATAACCCACTGTTGACTGTATTTTGATAATACCCACAAAATGTCGAAATATTATTTAAAAAAATATATTTTTTTAGAAATCTCCAATAATACTCTCAAACCGTAATAATAAATATTATCAATTATTGCGAGAAGTTTTAATATTGAAGCTTAGAGCGAAGCTAAAAGCTTTAATAAATCTGAATGCTAAAAGTTACTAAAAAAATTGATATTGACCTTAAGTAATTTAAATGCGTCATTTATGTGACCGTTTTCTTTACTTTTAAACAATCGCGATCACATCACAACTTTAACTTTGCAAGACATTTTTTTTGGGTGGGCATAATTAGCATAATAATGAACTAAAAAATTACGTTAAATTAAATAATAATCGTTATGGACTATTTCTGTAAACTGCACGTCATGGAAAATCTGTGAAAACTTTGTTACTCACAAATTTATCATTTAATTATTAGAAAAGCCAGTCTACCCACATTTCAGATAACTATGAATTGTAATAAATTTTAGAATTGTCGCTCCAAATACGTTAGTTATATGCAGTTACCGTTTATAACTTGCATATAACTGCGCTATCAAAATTCATAAACCTCAGCGGTATGGGTTATAGCGGACACGTGTGTCGAGTTGCTTTTAAATAGAGATAATCTGTGCAATTTATGGCCGATCCTTATGTTTTTTATGTCCCAATTCCAACTGGTGTTCGAATGTATTGGCTCTATCTTGGAAAACCAGTATAATTAATTAAATATGTTAAACACGTCTCAATTGGCGCACTCAGGTGGCGCCAAATTTGAATTTTAAAGAGGTCGTATCACCCTCCAGCCAGCAAAAAGAAAAGTCGCCAAACTCAGCATCAATGAATATTTTTCAATTTCTCACAGTGCCGCAACGAATGCAAATGTGCGAATTTACAAACATTCAAGAAACAGATATGTAAAACTACCTCGGGTTAGAACACATCACCACTAAAAAAGGAGGAAAATATGAACAGCGTCTGCTGTGTTCAAAATTACAATAAATAATTATGCTAAAGTAGAAAAATTCACAAAGTGCTGTCTAGACTTAGCTAAATCGATGTGGTTATTAGTATTTCATATTGTTAGTAGAGTGGCTGCTGGGCCATTAATGGCTTTAACAGATAATGCACATTTGTAACAGTGAGCGGACTGTCAGTGACATGACCACCTGACAAATGACACGCTTCCGTAAGTATAATAAACATCATTTCGAAATTAAATACAATTTCATCAGGGAAAAAAATCATTGTTCAGTTTGCATGATTCTTCGGAGTGTCCAAATCATTATTCTGTAAAAACCTAATAATTCAAGACAAAAAAGTCACTTTTCTGGACGAGTGTGCAAAAGTATGATTGAAAATTTGCTTTTCAAAAATTGAAGATTTGAAAGTAATACATAAGGTAATAAAACATCTATGACATAAAACATCTATTTTTGACAATACTGGTAAATTTGATAAGAAATGCTTAAGGTCACAAGCCGCTCTCAGTGTTAAAAACGTAACCGTTTGATTCTCCACTTTTTCAAAAAAGTGTTTGGTTTTTGATAAACTAAGTATTTTTACACAGTTCCTCAAAGCTTGAGTAATATCGATATATTAGAAACCAACGCTCGTATGCAAAAACTAAAAACAGATTCAGAATCTTAAGATCATGTTTTTTAAAAACAATTAAATGCACTCATCTCTTACTCCAACTAATCTTTATTTTAAAGAAGCAAACTTTATCCCAAAAACTGTAAGCTGTAGAGTATGGATGAAAAATAAAAACAGTTCCTATGGTATTTTTCTTGAAAAAAACTTACATTTGAGTTGTTTTTTCACTTTGCCGAAAAGAGTTATATTTTTTGAAGTGTTTCAAAGTGTTCTTCAAACATTGACTGATATCTTAAAAACTGTTGACAAAAAATGAAAACAGAATTAAAATCCTTCAATAATTTTGCATACGAAAAGCTAGAGTATCTGTCTAAACTAAGCTTCTAATTAAAAAATTGAAAGTACTCATCTCCTACTGCAAGTAATCTTTATCTTGAGATAACAAACATTGACCGATGTCTCAAAGATTGTTGGCAGTTTCTAAATCCTCAGAAAATTTTCCGATAGAAATATACATTTAAATCGATTTATTTCAGTTCATCCAAAAAATTAACTAAAAGAATAAAAACGAATTTAGAAATTCTGGATAATTTTGCTAACGAAAAAGTAAAGTTTAAAAAGTATTCATCTCTTACTCGCTCTAATCTTTATTACTAAGATTCGGAATCTGTAAATAATTTTCTTTTAAAAGAACCATAATTTGGTCAAAAAGGTTCAAAAGTTGGTTATTATTAGTTGAAATCTACATTAAGTTAAATCATTTTTTTCTTCTATTTATCAAAACTGTACAAATTTCTGAAAGATATATCACCCGAGAATGTATAAACTAAAAATTATTTAATGAAACTGTTTTTGTTGATTATGTTGTGAATTTTTCATTCTGATTATTTTTTAGTTTGAGCTGTGTTAACCGTTATACTAATACAACCATTTTTTCAAATTCATTGCTTGAAAACTTATAAGGTAACAGAGCGACTGCGCTCTCTGATGACATTAACAGAACTGTGGAGAGCGGGAACGATTTATTTGAACGTCATTTCATATCCTATTAGATAACTATTAGTTGTCTATAGTCATAGTAGATTTTGGCATTTTTATTTCTATTTCTATTTCTATTTCTATTTCTATTTCTATTTCTATTTCTATTTCTATTTCTATTTCTATTTCTATTTCTATTTCTATTTCTATTTCTATTTCTATTTCTATTTCTATTTCTATTTCTATTTCTATTTCTATTTCTATTTCTATTTCTATTTCTATTTCTATTTCTATTTCTATTTCTATTTCTATTTCTATTTCTATTTCTATTTCTATTTCTATTTCTATTTCTATTTCTATTTCTATTTCTATTTCTATTTCTATTTCTATTTCTATTTCTATTTCTATTTCTATTTCTATTTCTAAGTGGTGTCTTGTTTTTACGAAATGCTAACTTAAGTTACTTATATCTCAGGAACTAGAGCTGAAGATAAAATCTGTTTGCAGTTTTGAAATCAGCGTGTAACAATTACGTAACGATAACTAAAAAGATCTGAGGCCAACAAACAACAAATCTCGGTGGCCACTTTTAAAAATTTTTGTTCTACTATTAGTTTCTCGAAAAATCGTCTTTCGACTCCCATTTCCAGCAAGCAGTAAGAAATGCTGTGTCCGTATCCCTTTTCCGTGAATATATGACTTATTCTTGTCGGTTCTTTATTTCCCTATCTCTATATTATGCTCGGCACACATGGATTAGGCGAGCTCTTTGCTGAGTGGACAATCATGTGAGGGGACGTCCCCAGCTGGGATTCCACCCTCGACGCCTTGCACTCAAATTAGTAGCCGTCACGACGCCGCGTTCCAGAAGAGTCGATAAAGCGTCGACATGCTTAACACGTTAATTAACTAACGACCTGTAAAATATGAACTGTCATTCGACTATAATTAATTAGGTGGGCTCGCAAAGAGGAGACGAGATGCTTGTTGAATGGAACGCAGAATTATCTTGCTGCTGGAATCATTAATTAAAAACATGGATTTTGGCAGAGAAATGCAAAAAATAATTAATCCCAACGTTTGCAGAACGCTGCCATAAAAATTATTTGAAACGCTGAAACGTCGCATTCCCGAGACTTAGTACAGCAAACTCTCCAGCGCTTTATTTGTTTTGTTGCTAAATGGTGTTAGTTCTTGCACGTAAGATCGGAATCCGATACCTTTATTACCTCGCTCCGGAAGTTTGTTGTAATTTCGTGTTTTTACAGCCGGATCTGAATCGTTCCGAGTTAATTAAAATATTTTTACGTGTTGATAAAAACAAATAAAGCGGTATGAAGGTGCAGTGGTCAAGTTGTTATTAAACGGGGACTATCTCGGTCTTGATGATTCCAACTTGGCAACTTTTCTCATCAAAGAAATTTTGCGGAGTCGGTTTATAACACCCAATGCAATACTTGCGGAGGCAAAAGCACAATTTTCATTATCATCGGACTTGTTGAAAGCGTAATGCGGGGAGAGTGTACAACAACGGTATCCGCTAATTTACGCCTCATAAAATACCTATTCCATTGTAAAATCAGAACAATGTTCGAATTATCGAACGCAATTATAAAAATTTAACCGTACATTATTAACATTGGATTAATTATATATTGCAACAATCATCAACAATGTCTATCAAATAGAGCAGATTCGGCCTGCCACAATAGCATTGTTTTGCAGCCGCAACAGGATAAATTTATAATATAGCATGCACATACATTGTCTTCCGTTTGATTATTAATTAATAATTAATAAGATTATTTTAGGGGTAGTTACAGCAATTCTATAGATGTATTTACAGCAATTTTAATGACTTTAACTTTCGGAAATTACAACTATAAGCTGACACCAGAATAAATAATAATTACTTCATAAAATAAAATAAACAATTTTTATCTCAGATGTGAATACCAAAATACTAGGACGAGACATAACGTACAAATAAAGCACCACATTCTGTAGTTTTATCAGCGCAATAATAAACTAACACACTGATTTTTAAATTAAAAAGTGTAGTTAATACCATTATTGGCGACAGATATGGCAGTTGTTTTATTCCATCTAAGTTTTGAGAAAAACTAAATTATATATTGTTATTGGTATTTAAAAAACGGTGTGTACAAGAAAAACCAAAGAATTACAGCTAGATACACTATTAAATTTTCAATAATAGTAAATAGTATATCTCCACAACTTTCTTTTAAAAAGTTTTCTTCTATCTTCAATCATTTTTAGTGCGTAAATTTTAAATGTGATTTTTTTCTTTTTGTTATTTTTTTCTCAGCTTATTAACAATTCTATGTTTACTGTTGAGGCCTTATCTTCCAAGCATCTAGTAAATTAATCGCTGCAACTTATGACTAATAATTTTGTTTTATGCTCAGAAAATATGTCTCAGAATTGTAGCACCTTGTCTCTTATTACCTTGCTGCCATCAAAGTAGTTCATTTGTAAAAATTTTTAATTTATTGACTAAAAAATTAGATAATAATAATAATAATAATTAGAGAGTTCGAATGAACAGTACTACTGCTGATCTCTGCTCTTTCAATAAAATCTTACAAAAAATGAAAAATACATTGAATGTACAAAAAAAAATATTTTGGTGTTTTGTAAATATCTCTAAACCTAAAATTTTAGCTCATAAACAAGACATTCGACCAAATGTTGTGCTATTTAGGTTTATTTTGTCAAAATTTCACTCAAACACAAGTTGAATCGGGAGAAATTAGCACTTTTCATTAATTTTGTAGCTTTCATGTGTGTTTGAACTAGTTCTTGCAAAATAAATTAGTCTCAACCTAAAAAGGATAAGATACATTCAATTTCGATCTAATTCGGTAATTATTACTAATTTTTCATTTTTTTTTTCATTCAAGTAAATTTTTAGGAAAAAAACTATACTTTTACCTCAAAACGGCTTGAAAAATTCTAAAATATCACTCATTTTATTATTACGTATTTTAGATTTTAACAAATTTTTGTAAAATAACTGCGTTTCTGGATTTATTTTACCCAAAAAACGCAGAATAAAATTTTGAATCTAAATTGGTGATTTCTCACCGGTCTTTTTGTTCAAAATTTCAACAAAAAAACTCTACCTTCTCTAAATGTTGAAGAAACTCAAAATAATATTATTGACTAAAAATTATTGTTGCAAAAAACGCTTGTTTAATCTGGTTAAAAATTGTTTGTACAGTTGTATCGTATAAAACGATAAAATTTTAAAGTGAATTGAAGATCCATCATCAATGTGCAAGGTATATATGGAGGGGTTAATGAAAAAATGTCTGCTTACACGTCCAAATCATATATTAAAATTGAAACATATTTCGAAGAAAAATCCTCATCATCAGTTAAAAAAAAATTACAAAATCTGTGAATACAATATTACGATACCCACAGAGTTGATGATAAGTCTGATAATTATAAAATTTTACAATTAAAACAAAAAAGCAAAATTAATAAGCCGGTGAAGCCAAACTGTTAAGGTGAAATGAAAACAAATTAAAAAAATGATAAAATTTTATTTTATCTTTGAGAGCGGTTTAGTCTCGAGGCGTAGGCTAAAAGACTGAAACGCTTGAAAAAATAATGGTAAATTTTATTGTCGTGTACAATACAAAATTTTATTTCATTCTTCATTAGTTCGATTGAATTACTAGGTTAATTTGATTGACTATTATAAATGTCAAAAAAAAAGAAAATCAACATTAATCGTGAACCATATTTCTTTCTCTAGACGACAAACTTTCATTTTACCATGAAGTAAACAGTGGATAAAATACCATTTTATCGTTTACAATGGAATACATAATAGACATTTTTAAATACATAAAAAAAAATAAAAAATCTGCTTTTATCCTAAAACGCTATTAAAAATTCTAAAAACGCCGAAACTCGCTATTTTAGATCCAACTTGGTAAAATTTTGACTTGTTTATTGCAAAATTTAGAGAAATAGTTCTTTTACTGTTTGTAAACCTTATTAAAACAATAAAAAAAATGTTTCATTCAACAAAATTTTGTAATTTTTTAGTCTATTTGTCACAAAGAGCTGAGAATATAACCTCAAACATGTGCTTTCTTGAAAAATAAGAAAATAATACTTATATGTTTTGATTTTTCGACATATTTTTGTAATATTTCTAAGTTGACTTAAAACAAAATTAAATAAAGTTTTTGCATCATTCCAACAAATTTCAAAGGCACTAAATTGCGCAAAATAAACTAAAATAACATCAATTTGGAACACATTTTGTAATTTTCTAGCCAGTCTTACCAAAATTAATCAACAAAAATTACTATTAATTTTTAAAAATGTGTTTAGGAGCGGCCTAATTTGATAATTTTACAACATACACTTAACAAAATTTAGTGCTAGACTTACCTTAGCATTTTTTCTGCCTTCTCTAGCAAAGTATGCAAAAAAATACTGTGTTTAACAACACCTTTGTCTAAAATTTGTTTTGAAAAATTATTGCACGTTGAATTTCTTGTTCAAAATCTAGCTAAATCGAGCGAAATAAGCTAATTTTGATAAATTTCAATCTAATTGTGATATCTCTTTTGAAAATGTAAAGGTCACATCATTTGTAACAATAATTTTTTGGGTTTATTTTTGATGTAAAAATGAACTAAATCTTGTTAAACAAAATATAAGTATGTATTTAACTTAAAAACAAATTAAACCCGGGGAACAGACTTAGATTTAGATAAATACTTAACATCAACTTAGATTTACAAATTTTCTTTTCAAGCAGCCAAATATTTATCTTTTTTTTATTTTTTGAAATATCCAAACTAAATCGTTTTTAAAAAACCATCCTATCGTAGATACACTTCCTACTGTAAATATTGTACAGTTGTTCCATATTATTCATTAGAACACTTCTGAAACAACTTTACATCAATTTATAGAGTTCATGACAATGTCACAATATCAGAGTATAATTTTTTGTTCGAATAAATTGGCTTTCGCTAAAATCAAAATAACTACTCGCGGGAATTAAATATTTTCAGATTTTATTATAATTTCAAAACTGATTTCAGCCCGTAATAATAAAACCCGGCCACATGTAGATAATTTGCAAATCGAGCCGTGGCAAAAGTCAAGGCCAAACAAAACCAAATATCACATTTGGGCGGAAAGCGGCCCTCGCCATTCAGTCTGTAAAAATCGTTTTTTTACGGTCTCGTGCCCGCGATGACACCATAAATAATGCACGTTCCGCCCCTGGTTTCCGACCCTCGACCGTATGTTTTTTCATAATTGGAACACGTCGGCCGTCATGTTTTCCATTATGTAACCGAATTAAATGGACAATGCGCCCCCGCCTCACATTCTTTCGTTTATAGAAATCGCCAGTGAATTATTGGCCGTTGTTTGAATTAAAATTTTAAAGACTTGCTCTACATTCTTAATTATTTTGGAAGCGACGCAGTCCGTTGGGAATTCTCCTTAATTTACCCTTAAAACTCCCACCGTATTTTTTATCTTTTTGACGGCATCAAATTTTGCGGAAACTCACCAACTATCCAACTTTCTACACGAGATTAAAACAGTGCATGCCATGCAGATTTTCGTCCCAGACAATTTATTTTAACGCTCGTCTATGGCATTAACGAGGGATTAAATGCCCCCTTTTAAACGATCCCTCGATGATTGCACTATCAAATCATTCCGAACGTGGAATTAAACCCCGAAAACAAGTCGGTGATTAATTTTTCATTATGGAAGGGCTGGCCGGTCCTTCAAGGGGGATTTTTTAGCCTCACTTGCAGTATTTGCTTTTAATTAAGAAGTTTAGGGCCGAGACTGACTTGCAGACTTGTTCTGTTAAATCTCAATTATAATTTCACGGCACAATTACCGTCGGAACTTGATTGCTTTCAAGAGCTGGAAAAAGGAGGCGGTCACGTGGGTTTATGAAAGAAATAACTGGATTAAATTGAGATTTAAAAGGAAGTCGGCAAACATAATTTTAATTATATCGCGAAATTATTTGATGTTTTTATTTCGAACGCAAATTTCATTTGGGTTGGAGTTATTGTGAAATGGGGGTAATCAATGGAAGTTAATTTAGCAGAACCGCAGTTTGGTGGTTGGAAATCGATTCGATCTAATAGCCAACATGGACAAAGCCGGGATTATTACACAGAAGGGTACAAACAATAAATTGAAAAAAATTAAATCTGGACACTCCTCTGCAACATATGATTTTAATACGAAGCGACCAGTTCTTGTACAATAAATTATGGTCCCTGGAACGTGGCACCGACTAATGGAACTACTAAAACATTTTATTGTCGCGTGCCCAAGACAAATGAGATTCAGACGAGTTTTTCTCAAAGTTTTTGTCTCCGCGGAGTGGTAAAAACTAAAGCACTCTTCCGCCGCTTTATTAGATAACGTGGTGGAGTGTAACGTCCTGGGGATACCACTTTTTAGTTCCAACAAATGCACCAAGCAACATTTTTTGCAAAAATGTGCTGATGGTCAGAATAAGCAGTCTATGATTTCGATTTGCTGTCATTCGGCCAAATCAAATCGCGCCATTAATATAAAATATTACCGAATGTCGGATTTAAAAGTTTGAATTTTAATTTTAGTTTTAAAGCTGGAACCCCAACGCAAATATTTTTTGTGGCTTGACATTTGACGCAAAATCGATATAAAGCAGGGGCAAAAAATGGTCGGTTGTGTCCAACCGAATTGTTAAAAATGCATTGCAATCGACTTGGGACGTGATCAAATAATATTTTCCAGTATTAAAAATTTGACAACGGTTTAGCTCCGGTTGAGCAGGTTGGACCCTAATTAAACTGGAATTAATTCGGAGCAGGCGGTCCTAATTGAGTTAGAATTATTGCGATAGAAAAGAGGAGCCTAGACAGTTTGGCAAAGTTAGGCTTTTTATAATTTAAGATCGCGACTGAAAAGTTTGTTAGCCGCGTTTTGGCGACAACTCGAATATTTTAATAATAAATTCGGGGAAGTTTGTGTAATATTTTTCGGAGCGCGGAATCGCAAACAATGTGGAAAAAATAAACACCAACTTCGACTTGTCGTCATAAACACTGCCATTTCGAAGCACCGTACGGAGAAAAACAAGATCAAGTGGAATAATTTAAGGAGTGGAACGCTGACTGAGGGATAAATTCGGGATAAGACAATCTGATGACAGGCGACAACAAAACTTTGGTTTCAATAATGTAGAAAAATCAGACAAAAAATGTGGATGCTCCGAACGAAGCTTGAATAACCCAGGAAAAATAAAATGTCGGTTTATTTAATTAAAAAATTAACTTATTTGGACAATAAAAGTTTTTATCCTACACTGCTAGTAAAATTTTTGTCTTTGTTATAGTTTCCGGAAAAAGATTATAGAGCAGTTTTATTAATTAAATAATTTACTTATTAAATAATTTCTCAACAATAAAGAGGCGTAAATATCAGTTTAGGAAAGAATTTTTAAATATGGCGGATGCGCCGGGCAAAACATTAAAAATTATTAAAAAAGAAGAGTACGGTTTATTTAGTTAAAAACCAATAAAATACAGAAAATCTGATTAGAAATAATATTTCATTCTTTAATTTAAATTAATTTAGTTGAAATAATTGAATTATGGTGGACGCATCAAACAAACTCTTTTGCTTCAAAAATAAAGAATAGTACAGTGCATTTATAAAAATTAATATACTAACTAATGTGAAGAACAAAGGACAAAGAGACTAGTGTAGGCTTTTTTTGTTATAATTATGATTGTAAGATAGAGTAGATTTTCGCAAAACTTCTAGTAAATTCTGTTTGAAATAGGGTTTTAATTATGGTGGATGCGCCGGGCAAATCTTTTTAATAAAGAAAATGTAATGCAATTTATTTAATTAAATAAAGAATTAACTTATTAACTAATTTATACATTGTAAAGACAGAGATCATCCCAGAATTAATATCCATACCAAACTTTCACTCAAAGAAAATGAAAACTGGTAGAATCTTAAAATTTTTTTGTGGATACTAGTGGCTTTGTCGACCGCGAAAAAAATAATAAAAAAAATTATTGCTCCTTATTTAAGATTTAAGCTTGTAAAAATGCATAATGCTAACGTTGTTTTTAATGATTTATTTTCAGGTTTACTTAATTTTTTATTATCTAATTTTTTAAAAACAATTGCAGGGAAACATTTCCTTTGGTTCTTAAAATGAGTTAAAAACACCAATTTAAAAATGCACCAACATTTAGTAATGTTACCTTGGTAATACTTTTGGTTAATATTTTTCTAAACGTATGAAAATAGGTGTACTTGTACGGCGTTGCCATTTTCTGTTTTTGATTTCAACCAAAGCAAGGGTTTTGTGAATTTTTTTATGAAAAATAGTGTTCTGTATAGTTCTATGTAGCTGCTCCTAAGAGCCTATCCGCGACTTGTGACATACCTGACAGTGTATTTAACTGAAAATTAATTTATTAACAAATTCAGAAAACAATGAGGTTTCTCTGCCGCTTATGCAACGAATGGATTTTCAAATTAAATTGTCAGCTAATTTTCGAATTAAAAAATACGCTGGAAGTGCTGGGCAATACTTATGTTTCTAGACTAAAAGGATTGTGCAATTTACTCGTATTTATCCATAACTAAGTAACATGAACGGTAAGGAAACACTAAGATCAGACCAGAACTATTCTGTTATACAAATTTTTGGTTAATTTTGACTAAAAAAAATAGCAATTAAATTAAATTATGGTGGATGCGCAGTTCAAATATTTTTCACTTCAAGAAAAATATTTGTGCCGAATATTTAATTAGAGAATTGAGTTATTAACTAAAATAAAAAACAAGAGACTGAAAGTCTGAATCAAAATACATTTTCAAAATAAACTTTTAGTTATTTTCTTCCCGAAAATTATACTGTGGTATATGAACTGAAAAATTCTTTTTGGAAAAAAGTGCATTTTATTTTATTCAATAATTAACTAATTATCTATTTTGAACGATAAACAAATAGAGAGATCATACCAAAATAGATTTGCAAACTATAAGCAAATGTTGAATTGTGCTGAATAAACATAAAATATTTTTCTTTCAAGAAAGAGAAGTGCCTTTTATGAAACTCATTGAATTCACAACTTTGAATAAACAGTTTCAAACCAGTTTTTTATGGAAACGGAAACAATTATTGAATTATGATGAATGTGCCGTAATATTGTGCGAATTAATTATTTAATTAAAGAATTAACTTTGTAATTTAAGACTTGATTTGAACGACAAAAAAACAGAGATCAAATCATAGATTTTACACTTTTAATTAAATTTTTCTGAAATAAGAAATAGATTACGTCTGAACTTTCGGACAGATTCACCTAGTTGTTTCAGAAAAAAACAATAATAAAGTTTATTTAATTAAAGAACTAACTTGTTAACTATAAAGAAACAGAGATTTTTAGACTATTAACTTTATCTGTAAGAAATAAGGACTATGATGGATGCGCTAGGCAAATATATATTTTCATTTTCAAGAAAAATACAGCGGTTTATTCAATAAAAAAAATTATTTTTATGCTAAACTTTTAAATAACTTTGTTTGTAATGGAAATGAATTATGGTGGATGCGCCGGGCAAATATTTTTATTTCGAAAAAATGAAGAGTTGTGTTTATTTTATTAAAATGTAAATTTATTATTGTCTAATCCGAAACATATATAGAGAGAGAAATCCAACTAGGATGGATTTCATACTAACTTTATAGCAGTTTTTTTCATTTTATAAAAAAATATAATAGTCTATTAAAATTCAAGCTTCAAAATGAGTGGCGTTAATCACAAGTTTTTTTAAATAAAATACGGTAGCAAATTTGCTTCCTGCCAACCTAAAAATTTTCGTACATATTCCGTCAAATAATGACTATTATTTAATTATTTATCACTATAATGATGACGTTGCGTTCGTTAATATGTCTATTGAAGCAAGAAAATGTTGCAACATGTTCGAATGTGCACCTTTGTTTGATGAAAGAAATTAGCTTGGAGCTGTAATTGCAACAAGAAGCGAACATCTCACCTGTCCATTCCACACGCCATTAGAATCACATTGAAGAAGCCAACCGCTTGCGAGTGCCGCAATAAAACTTGATGAAAACTAATAAAAGAGTTTCACAAAATGTAAAAAGGGAGATGATGACCTTTTATCTCAGTCGTTAGCTTCCAGTGCAGTCTGATTGGCAGCCGGAATGTGTTGCAACAACAACAAACAGAAGTTGCAAGACTGCCACAACGTTACATAAACTTGATCAAGTTGGAGTCGATGTTGCTTCCTTCACTTGAACGAGCTTCGAGTCTATCACGGCTAACTTTACGACCACGTGGATTTTAATGAAGTTTATTTGTTTTGCAGTTAGATTGGGCGTATGCATTTATAAGATAATTCAATAAAACTACTAGTCTGGTGAAATTTAAATACAATCTAAATCACAATAATATCTATAAAACACCAAATTTTACATTAATTTTTATGTAATCATAATTTCGAATTTAAATTTTAATCAGAGCATGAATCTTCAAATACTACTATGATGGTAAGTTTTCGTCGATCTAAATAAGTTATCTTTTCTCCCAGAGGAGTTCTTCAAGTAAGAACCTGTAATAGTATATTACAGTACTAGTGGATATTGACGTTTTTAAAACACGCGTGATTTTTCAAGCACGACGGCTTAGCCGGAGTGCTCGAAATAAAGCAAGTGTTTTAAAGACCAGTTATCCAGGAATACTTTACGTTATTTTTTTTATTAGTACACTTTGATATAATAAATACTGATATTAATTTACAAAAATTGGAAATAATGTAATGTAGGATCAGTGTACCTTTCGTTGTCATAAATTTTTTGAAATTTGTATTTATACACGCTGCTGCATGCTTTAAATAAGCAAAATAGATTACTAATAAAAAAGTATTTAAAATACAGTTATTTATTACGCGTTCGTTAATCGTGCAAGCTGCATTGTTTACAGAAACTTTATTTTGTAATACAAAATTTTATTCGATTTCTGATTTTATAATAAAATAATAATATCAGTCATTAAATCGGCAAATAATGACGTTTTTCTAGAAAAGGAAATGCCAAACGTCAAACTTGGAACTATTTTCTGTTGAATCGTTTCCTACAAAAAAAAATTAACCATGATGTTTTTTATTGCAAAACGCATCATTGTATAGCAATTTTAAATAAAGAATATGCAATAAGTACAAATACTTCATTGTATTCGTTGCAATAAACTAAAAAATAATCGCCTTCACAGTCGTAACAATCCTGGCGTTAAGTGGCGTGGCGTGCTCGCGTCCTTTAAATAATTGATTGACAATTAGCCGTTATGAATATTTAACGTGCCCCTCTCGCGTTAAAAAGCGTTCCAAAACTTTCGGTTTTACGATTTTAAAAGTTCCGCTCACTGAGGTCCATTATGACGACAAGGGGGGGAGTCGTTGATGGCATCGAGAGCACTTTGCGCCCTCTCATTAACTAAATGTACTACACGAACAGTGCCGGATTTAGATATTATTTAACCCAAGGCGACGGTATAATTTCTACAAGGAGAAAATTAAATCATAATTAAATCATATAGCATTTCGATTGTTTCAACTCTCCAACAATGTGGGTGTAGCTGTGGGTGTAGCGAAATTTGTGTTCATTTTTTACAATGTAATTCGTACGTATGCACATATAACACAAACTAAAAGAACCAGAATTTGCTTGATACAAAATTTTGTAAACAATAAACAGCCTGTTTCGTCTAAACTCCACATTAATATTGAAAGTTCTAATAAAGATATTTATATAATATTTGGTATTCAGCCATACTTCGTTAAGTTCTGCTCAATGAAAATATTTTTAACATGGCTACACTTTCCCGAAGTCGCTATCAACTTTCTTATTTTAAATGGACAGCTATGTTTTTCACTGCGATTTTGGATTAGTTGAATTATTTTAAAGAAGTTTTTACCAGCTTTTTCTATACCTAAGTTTAACCGTTTTTGAGAAATCTATAATTTTTTGAAAATTTTTTAATTTGCACCGGTCACTTAAAAAATCTGTAACTCTCTTAGTTTTAAAGATTTTGAAATGATATTTGCAGAATTAAAAGAGAAAGCCTATATCAGTTCTTTAGTAGGTTCAAAATTGGAAAACATTAATAAACCCAAAGTTTTAAAACTAAGTTTGGACAATTTTAAGTGGCCATAACTTAATTTTTTCAAACGGGATGTCCCAATTTTTATTTTACTAGATAGAGGTGATTTTTTTTCTTATCGATCTTTGCATTCTCTATACCTATCTGTGATAATTTTCATGTTAAGTTGTTTTTTTGACATTTGCACAGTTTGCCAATAAGACATTTCTGATTAAACAGACGACAAATTCTGTTCAAAATTGAGTTATCCCTCCCTTGAAAACAAAATGAATGTTGGTTTGAAAAACTTTAATGTCTTACATTTTTCATGTCGTTTTATGAAAAAAACCTATTGCTAATGGATTTCTAAATCCTAAAATAAGTTATTACAACTTAAAAACTATTAAACACAAGTTTAGGGAATGTTAATACAGTTAATCAATGCAAAATTAAATTCTTTACCATTTAGTAAATAAATTCAGTGAAATAAAATTTGTGTCATTTCATTTGAAAAAAAATATTATGAGTACTTAAAATTCTACAAATTTAACCTTAAAAATTTGGATTTTTTGATTTTTTAACTGGAAGCTGCAAATTCAAAAAAAATAAAAAACCCAATAAATATTTCGTAAACGGTTAAATTTAGGTATAAGAAAAGCTTCTGAAAACTATTTTAAGAAAACTCTAGTAATCCAAAAACACATTAACAAATATTGATATCTTTCTAAAATAAAGAAGTTGATAGGAACTTTCATCTTCATTCAAACCTTACCTAAAATTTTAACACCCCCTTTAGGTGATTAATTAAATAGCTTTGCATTGTCGCGGATATTACGTACCTATGCAAGTTTTCAGCTCATTTGGACGTCGGAATCTTCTTAAATTTGACACGAAAAATACGAAACAAACAGTAAAACCATTTAAATAATAGTTATTTATTCAACGATTAACGATTATTCAACGGTAAATCAGATGCCTAATTTCACAAGTGGTTTATCATTTACAAAGTGGAATACATGATCCGATTTTCATAAAAACACTTTTTATTCTTCGAATTTTACTTAACAAGGTTTAATTTTGATTTAAATCTATTAAAAATAAGCTAACCAATCGTATTGTGGAATGTGAAATTTTCAAAACATTTTTACATAGAAGAAAAACCATAAATTTTGACAATGTCAAAAAATTATACAATTAAAGAAAAGTTGTTCATTATCTGTAAGTGATGTGGAACCACGAGCAGATAATGCCAACTTTCCTTTACGTGTATAATACGTTTTCTCTTAAAGAAAACGGTCAGAAATGTTTGTTAAATTTTTTTACCGAACGAATAAAAAATCAACAAATGTCTCTTTTATTTTGTCGAGTAAGATAAAAAAAATAAATCAAATAAGGTACAATAGTAACCACTTGTACACCTCAACTCGTGTTTACGGAATAAGCAACAACATTATTAATACCTAATAATTAAAAAGCTTTTAATAAACGTGTTTTCCAACCCACAAATAGTAGTACTTTTACAAATTTTTACAAATCTTTTATAATGTACTAATAAAGTTAAATCCACTTCATTGTAGTTGTTTCATTACAAATTGATAACTTTATTTAATTTATGATAAAAGCAAATGTATAAATTCAACAAGTAGCCCACTATCACATAGTACCAATCAGCCTCTCTTTGTTAAACCTGTTATTCATCCATATGCTCCTTTTCACTCTTATGGTTGAAATCACTTCGTCGCATGGTTCGACCCTACTATAGTGCATGAATTCTAGTCATTAGTCACCGATTTTATCTGGCAGGTTATATCGGGACCAACCTGTATATAATCTGTATTTTATAAACAATTTTCAGTGTCAAAATCGGTTATACAAATAGTTCGTATCGCTTTAAGATGAAAAATTAGATCTGCATTTCATAACCCAGTTTGGGGTGAGCAATACACCTTATTTGTAAAATTCTTTAATTAACGCCATACAACAATTATTTTTTTTCTAATTTTGACACAAACACCTTCTGTTCTAAAAAATAAATATACAATTAGATCTAGATTTTATTTAAAGAAGAAAATGTAATTGTTCTTAAAACTTGTAGCGTCTGTTTCACCAACGTTGGTTAAATTTAATGAACAAATAAAAACAATTACCATGATTATAACAATCGTTTCTGTAGATTTAAATTTAACAAAGATTGGTGAAACCGACCCGTAGTCACATGTTACCCTACCCTACCCTAAACTTAAAAGAAAATAATGATGCGTTCATCTCTTACAGAATCATAATTTTTCGGGGTCTAAATTTCGAGACCGCTCTTCACCCTCGTACATTTCTTGTAATTAATTTAGTTAGGGACGTGTCACGTAAGCAGTAACCGTGTGAACGGGGCACGCACCGCACCAATTGCTCTGTTCACAATCAATATTTAACGTAAATTGGCTCTAACCGGGTGCGGTAAATCAAGCCTTAAGACACTAACAAAAGACATACTTGAAAAAAATTGATCCGTTAATGGGCATTTCTCGTTGACCGTTTGTCAATGATTTCGTCTAAAAATATAATGTAGATCATTTTGTGATTTCTGAACTTTAAAGAAAGGCTTTAGACTTCGTCATTTATCTTTTTCAAGCCAGCAAATGTACATAAGTTGCACCCTAATGATTATTAACCAATTTGCACTATTTTACTAGCTTTGTTCTTTGAAGAAGACGAAATTAATATTGATTTGGCATTGATTTCAAATTTTGTTACCTGAATAAAAAAAATTGAACAAAAAAATGTTGTAAGCAACTTGTTATAAGTAACAAATTATTTCATTAAATAACTATTTGATATTTCGAGTTCGCGCTTTAGCATAACATTTACTTTAAACTCGCTGCCTTATTAGGCGAACCTAGAGCAACATTTCCATCTTGTGGAGCTAATCCTCGACGATTTTCACGCGACTGCAGAATTATCCGCAGCTATTTATTAACCCATCGACAAAGGGAGAGGAAATTAGCGAAATTACGTTTGTTCCCCCTGTAAAAAGGTAATCGGCGTCGTGGCTGTTAATTCATTTCGAGCTCAATTTGAGCCTTTAGTCGTTTAATTAAGTCGATGTACTCGCAGATTGAATTAATCCGCGCATCTTATTCCACGACAATATCGTCGAATATTCACCAGCAGGTGATTTAATAGATTTAGAAATGCATAGCTAACCGCTAAAATCACAGTGTTTTCGGACAAGGAGCTTTTGCAGATTATTTTTTCAAGGTGGACACCAAACTTAAGTTTACCTCAGTTTTCATAGTCAAGACAATGTTACTCAATTTTAGTTTAGCATTTCCATCAATTGTACTACAATAGTACAATGAGTTTTTAAATGATTCTAATCTAGTCGTCTGTGAATTTATCATGTAAAATCAGGAATGCCGCTTTATAGAACTAATAACAGGCATTTAGACACCGAATATTACCGTTCTTCATTCATTAAGTCTCTAATTCGGAAATAAACTTCGATAATAAAAGTGTTTTCTTTCACACTGTAACAATTTATTAGCATTTTAAAGAAAATTTTAAAATCAATTAATTGACAATTTGTGAATTTCACAACTGACAGTTTTGACATTTATTGACAGAGCGGCACAAATTTTTTTACATTTAAACTAATTTCGAAGTTAACTAGATGAGAATCATTTAAAAACACATTGTACTAGATAGTTTACAAAAAATAATTTGTTTCATTCAGACACCAAAACGTGTTTTTAGAGTTCTATAAGCTCGAATAGAGCGTTTTTCGACCAATAGTTCAATTTGAAACAAGTTCAGGTGGTTTTAGGTGGTTATGGAATTTAAATTTGCCGCATTTAAATATTGTATTTCGATGAAATTTTTGAAATGTACCAATTTTAATCAATCCAGGCAACCAGTAAAACCAATTTTTTCATATACTAACATTGTTTGATTTTTCTTAAAAGAAGCGGCAAACTTTTAATACCTACTACGATTCCACATTTATTTACAGGTACTTTGTATTATGCTTAATGAATTGTAACAATCGGTGAAGTTAATTTAATGAACTCTTTATTTCGCTCAAAGGCATGTCATATTTTCCACTACACTTGTAATAAAAACTTGATTACAAAAATTTGCTCAAAAAACGTAAAATCCACAAAAATAAGGCTAAATTGGTGGTATTTTAATCGCTTTAGTTCATTTAATACAAAAATGCATAAAAAAAAACAATTAAATAAACTCAAAATTTAGATGAAAAATCACAAAATTACATTTAATTAAACTAAGGGTCGGTTTACAGAATTTTAATTACAATTGAAATTTAATTTACAATTTACTTGATGTTTATCAGTGCAAAATAAATGGCAACTTAATTCGAATTACTTAGAGTTACATCAGAATTAAATTTGAATTTTGATTTCCGTAGACCGACCCTTTTCATTAAATTGATTAATTTAAAATATTTTGTTCGATTTATCCTACTTTTGAATAAAACATTTATTGTACACAAATTTGAGACAAATCAAGTGTTGTTAATTGCGAGATTTTGCTAGAGGAGACCGAAAATCACCAAAAATTTAGTCTAGCAAATATTGTGTTCTTCGAGTGTTTTAACAAAATTTTAATCAGAAATCTAATTATTTGGCCAGAATTCGTAAGCAGTAAGTCGTAAAATCATAAAAATAAGCCGAGAATAGTATTTATGTCTTGTTTAAGAATTTAAGCACATTTTTTAAAGTCAAAATAAAAAAATCGATTTATTTGGCTAATACTGACTTCATAAAAGTTGATAAAAAAATGGGTAATAATTTTGCACTCTTTATTTGTTTTACCAGGTTTAGCTCGATTTTGAGCAAAATTGTTTTTAAAATAAAATAAAAAACAATATAGTATATTAAGTATCAAGAACGGTAAGAAGAGTTTACCGATCGAAGACAATTGTTTGAAGGAGGAGCGTTAATTTATTAAATAATGTCAAAATAATTGTCAAAACAGCAGGTTATGGTTACAGGTTGCTACGTTCAAGGCGTCGACAAAATTACTTACCGAGCCTAATTTACTTATTGACGCTTTTGGACGTAGCAACTTGTAAACACCACATACTGTCTTGGAAACAGGCGTAGTAAACAATCAAATAGAGCTCATTCGTCCAAAAAACTTTTATAGAAAAATGTATTATTTATATATCTGTTGTGACAAAACATTGTTTTTATTTAAAATGCAGCAGTTTGTAAAAGTTGCAAAAAATGCATATTTTAATGTAGAATTTTAGAAAAAGCAAAACTTTAACTTTGTTTGAATGATTTATTTTCATGTTTACTTGATTTAATATCTAATTTTGAAAAAAGAATTATAGGAAAACATTACCTTTGGTTTTTAAAATAAGTTAAAAACACCAGCTTAAAAGTGCAGTAACATTTAGTATTGTTACTATGGTAAACTTTTGCTTAATATTTTTCTAAACATATAAAAATAGGTGTACTTGTTTGGCGTTGCCATTTTTTGTTCTTGATTTCAGCCAAATGAAAGGTTTTGTGAATTTTTTTTCGAAAATAGTGTTCTGTATAATTAGCATGTGTTTGGTATACTCAGTTACTAGTAAGAAAGAAACAGAGTGAAAAATTACTAAATCTATTATTAGTCGAATAAAACATATACTTTTTTTCTATTGAGAATGTTTTGGTAGTTTACAGCCAGTAAAAGAATTATGAAACGTGTTATATACTTTAATTTTTCTGCGATTCATAAAATTTGGAACAATTTTTATTATATTAGCCATTGAAAAGTCTACTTTCGAGCTTAATATCTCAATTATTTGTCAACGGATTGTTATGAAATTTAGAATACGCATATTTTGGAAGGTGGTCTTTCAATTAAGGGCAAAAAAATGAGCTCAAGTTAAAAAATAAAATTTTAAAACACAGTTCTTTTATTTAAAATTAAGCCAAATTACCGTTGCATCATTAAACCCCGAAAAATAAATGGCCACACCAAAAAATAACCAAATCGCTCGGCTGATCCAAGAAGAAAAATAAATTTTGTTGTTAAAAACTCAATCAAAGTTTTGCTAGTAATTTGGGCAGTCACCTTTTGAAACAATTGATGAAGCATTTCTATGCGGCATTTTGTGTACCACTGAAAAAAACTGACAAAAGTGTGCGCGTTGTCAGAAAAGTAAAATTGATTTAATTTGGTGAAATTACTTTAAAAACCAACAACAGTGGCTGAAATTTCTGTGTTGTTGAAAAAGGAATCAATATTCGCCTATGGAACTTGTCGTTGGACTTTTTGTGAAATGTTATTTATGAAATTTAAAGTTCAAAGAATCGTCAATAATTTGAAGACACAGGAAGCGTACCTGAACTAAATCGAGAGAGGACAAAACACGTCACTAGAAACGAAGCAATAGTTGGGGCTGAAATTCAAACTTTTGAAGAGAATCTAAGAGGATCCAAGGAATCTAAGAGCAGTGTACGAAAGATTTTCAAAGTCCTGAATGTTCAAGTGTCTAGAATTTTTCTGTTGTTGTTCAGTCTTTTACTCCATTTTGAAAGAATTAAAGCATCCAGTACCAAAGTAAGTCAAAAATATTGTTTTTTAACTTTGTTTGGGTGAGAGATAATTGTGAAATGTGCCTTGCGTAACAGTTACGTTTTTGCGAGTAGGATTGACCAAAATTCAATGATAGTGCTCATTTGTCTCATAGAAATCTACGCTTTTGCATCTGTACCAACGTTTAACAGTTTGTTTCTCATTTTTCTCGCGAAACAGACCTCTTCCACGGACGAGATTTTTTTGACAGCATTTTTCACTGACGATAATTTTTTAATATAAGTCTTAAAAGGCTTAACATTTTAAAAAAGCATGTAAAAATTACGTTTTTCAAACATGAGTTGTTGCATTAATTGTATTTTAATCTTTATCTTCTAAAATATCTGCATTTTAAATTTCATAAAAATCCGTTGACAAATAGAGATATCAGGCTCGAAAGTCTTAGCTGAGACACCCTGTATACGCATAATTTTCATAAACCATCATATTTTTGGTAACACAAACGACAAAATTTGTTTTATAATTTTATTTCATACGCATAATCCATCATGAATTAGGTATTAGCTGTTTCAAAACCATAAAAACGTAAACGTCGCATTTTCTCTTAAAATAATAGCTAATGTAATTTATACTGTCAATGAGAAATCTAATCACTGATAACTATTTGACAATTTCATCAAACTTATTAAAAAAAAATGCTAAAAATGCGACGTTGGCGTTATTGTTGTTTTGAAACATCTAATATATGTTTAAAAATTATTACAAAATAATTATACAGGTTCAATAGTAAACACTTGATTTGGTTGTCCTTTTTTCTTGGGATTGGCTACCAAACCACTTCCTGGAACAAAATTCTTAGCATTTATTTCTATAACAAGATTGTCATAGGTCGCAGCAATATGACCAGTGCTATGATCAATGATCCATTGCTGATTTCGTTTGCAGTGTTTAGGAAAGGCGATTATATCTGAACCAGCTCCCTTGTTGTACCGTATATCCAAAACCCTCCTGTTAACATACAATTTTTGTTTTTTATTAGATATTGTCTATTATTATGTTTTATACCCTGTGGCACGATTAATAATTATAAACTTTCCAAATTCTATCATTTTTAGTGACCATAACTGTGTCATTGACTTGGTTGCAGTCTCAATTTTAAGTTGATCTAACTTTTCACCCTTTCCATCTATGACTAAACCCGATTTCTGGTGTTTTATCATGAAGTACTCACTGCTTTCACAGTATTTCGTCTGAAATGATATATACTATTAGAGATTGTAAACTAATAATAATAACATTATTAACTAATAAGGATAATTTGGTAAGAAACACAGTTCGTAAAGTTTGAAAGTAATTTATGATTCAAATTATGAATTTTTTGGCGATTTGACACATTCTCTTTGTTTTGTAAGTTACTTAAGGAAACTTGTCGCTATTGTTGAAATTAGTTATTTTAATCAATTTTATCACTAAAAGTATTACACTCTGTTGTTGCCTTCAAATCAAAATTTGGAGACTAAACTTGGATGTTGGTGTATAACTACAGTAAAGCATTTCAAATCGTTAAAAAAATGTTCTCACTCTTTTAAAGATTATTCAAAGTAGGTAAAGTAACTGCAATAAATTTAAATTGCAATAACTTGGTCAGTCTTACTGACATGGAAACGATTCTTGTACCAAATACTTAATTGAACTATTAGCTTAATTTCATCTCGATTACGAGAGGTTTATTATAAAAATATCTACAAAAACGCATCTCAAAAATTACACTGCACAAACATGACACGTGACAAGAAAAATACAGTGTTCTCAGTTTATTTTTTTCATAAATAAAGCTTGTTATATGTATATGTTAGAATCTACATTTATTGAGGAATCTATCAATTTTAATAATATCAAAAAGTCTTGACAATTTTTAATTTAGCCTAATTTTCCTTCGTCTCATCTATCTTGAATAATGTTGAAAAACTGCTTTTAACACCTTTTTGGGGACTGCAAACATATAATCGTTTCGATTTAACGTTTCTAAATATTTCACAATAGTTTAGATCAAAATTAACTACAAAGTTTTAATGTGAAAGCTTATTTGAGTTGACTAATAAATATCGATTTCAGTTTTTGTTTTTCAAGAAATCGAACAATTCCATTCAAATTACAAACGTAGACCTACTTTACAGTTCATTTAATTAAAGTAAAAAAGTCAATTTTTTCTAAGGAAACAAATACGAAATCTCTATTTTTACTATGTTAATATAGTTATTAAAAATACGAGTGCAAAAACACTAGCTTAAAGTTTGAGGACTACCGTTATGCACTTTAAGCGTTTTCGTATGAATTTTTTTTTGTTGGAACATTTTAATTTAAAACACGTAGCTTCGGAAACGTGTTTTAAAATAGTGTTTATAGTCTAGGATTCAGATATTACAAAGAAGGCTTTAAATGTTACAAACGAAAAAAATTATAAAAATTTAATTTATGATACAAAGCTTCTTATCTTGGTTGTATTGTACTGCGAACAAATTAATGATCTTACCTTAGTTAGAACTGCACTAATTATTGGTTTTAACTAATTAGTAATTACACATATGTACTTCATTTTTAGCCCAAAAATAATACACAAAAATATGACTATAGTTAGTTTCCGGTAAATCGAAGATATTTTTATATAAAAAGCTATTTTTTCTTATTTAAGTCTAAAATTTATCGAATCTTAACAATCAAAAAACTCACTTTGTATGGATATGCATTTTTGAGACTCACTTTTTTCTAAAAGTAGGTTTTAGTAAAAAAATTAATATTAGTGTGTTATATACGTATCTCTTTTTTTTTAGTTTTGCTAAACTCTGAAAAAATTGACGGAGTCTGAAGGATGTTTGGAAATAGCGCCTTAGAGTGGATAAAATATTATTTTAAAAATAAAAGTTAAGCAGAAACAGGTAAGTGGATTTCTGAATTCCTCTCTTAGATGAAAAAAATTATTTTAAGTTGAACTGCGACTTTTGGATCCGATTTTGCTTTTCGCTATTGAACAAATCAATGCCTGAATTTAAGCTTTTTATTTGAAATGATTTATATGAACCAACAAAACAAATCGAAACTTTTTTACAGCCACTGTACTTGCCATTTCGCCAAAATGAAAAGTGACAAAATGATAATAAAAAAGTGCTGAGGTATACACATGCATACCTCTTCTGGATCCTTTAAAAAATATTTGTTTTTTGTGTATCTTTACCTCATTGCCACCAGTGACAATAGAGACACCAAACAGAAGCACAAATGCACAAATGAAATTCATTTTCCTTATTCCAAAATTCAACTAAATTAAGAGAATCTAATTTATTCTTTTATACTTTTGCAAACACAAAAATACGCTTATATGATTTTCATATTTATATTGTATTTTATATTTGTATTGTGTAAAAAAATTCAAAACTGTGAAATCGAGAAAATAAAATGTTTTATATGTGATTTAGATTACATAGGACAATCTATATTTTATGTAATTGTTTAGTAGTGTCCATAAAGTTGTTTTTTACTCACCTTTAAACATAACATTTTAATGCAGTTCTTTATGGCTAAATTTGACGATTTTGAAACTAAGAAAACAAGAGTTTCACCCTAACAGCTCTAAAATTCAATTGCGTAGTCCACTAAACTTTTGCCTGAACTGCACCATCTACGTATTATATTCATCGTGTTAGGGTATAATTTAGCAACGATTTTAAGAAAAATAAAGATAGGCAAATAGAATCATTCAAGTAAAGTGTATATCGAAAATGTATAGATTTTCTAAAAAATCGCTTTCTACTTATGGTTTCAAATTTTGAGAACTGCTGAACTGGGATAATAAAAATTAACGTATACTTTTACATTATTGACAAAACTGCGGACATAGATTAATTTCTTCGTTTACTCTGTAAATCTTCCGTTTTAGTTTGTGTAGATAGGAAAGTAGGTATGCAAAAATGGTATAAGGGTTTTTAACTCATCTGACCATGACACATTCATATACAAAATATTGCTAAATCATTCCCTAACATCCTGTATTCATAAAAATTTTGGACGCCAAGTGTGATTTGTTTTAGAGTACATATTTTTAGCCTTATTTAATTATTGTTTATTCAGAATGAAATTGTGACTTTTCTGTATACTACTTTTTTCTGGAAATATAGTTCAGTGACTTGGATATGTTTTAAAATAAATATCTTAAACTCTACTTTAAATATATTGCAGTTGTTACATATTATTATTAATTAATTATTATTTGACGTAAGCCCTAAGCCCTAAAATTTTCCATTTCTTACTTTTCACTTATTGTATACAGTATGTTCAAAAATAGTTGTTGCATCAAGTTGACTATAGAATTCAAATTCAGTGTGCCGCTTCGTCCAAATGACTATTGTAGTTTCTCTTTCAAATCTTGGGATTAGATTTTTGCTCGCTTTTTTGCATTTTTCGGCAACGTTGTTTCAAGTGTAAGGTTTGTCTTGATTTATGTTTTATATTTCCGTAATTTTTGTTGTTGTGTGTATATCTCATCCCAGTTCATAGTAGAATTTTTCAAAAGCGCATTTGAATTTTTTGGAGTGAAATAGAGCACAAATTCAAAGTTTCTGGTGGATTTTATTGCTGGGACTTAGTTTAACAGAGAATTTTTTTTTGTTAGAGAACTCTCAATTTGTGCTTTAATTTTTACTTAAAATTTATTTAAAATTTTAAAAATTTTATTTAAAATTTATATGCGTTGTTGCAATTCTACTATGAACTGAAATGGGATATACTTTCGATTTTGGATTCAAAACCATTTTGTATTATTTTGACGGATCTAACATTTTGACGGCATTCACAATTTGAACTAAGCGGCACATTACGTTCATAGGTGACTTGATGAAGAACCATTTTTAAACACATTATATTTAGGTAACCAATTCATTATTATAAATTTTATTCGGAAATAAAATTAACTAGACGCCCTCTGGTGATGACTTTTGAACTATGTCGAAAACAGTAAAGAAATTTAATGACATTTAAAGACATTTAATGAATTGTTCAACAATTTTGCGTGTATAGTGTTAATTACTTACAATAGAAAGGATTACTTTAAAAGTACGTGGTGGTAAATACTAGCGTTGACTTTGGTTCTGTAGTTTTTCATGGTATAAAGTGTTTATTGTTGGAACTTGAAAGTGGATAAAAAGTGAAAAATATTTAAATTTTGATTACAAAGTGTTATCAAACAGTTGTCTAATTAAAGATTATAAGTAATGGATCACAGCGAACACAAAGTTTGGCTCAAGAAACCAATAAATTAGTGAAAAGTTATGAATTTTAGGTTAAAATTTTCCACTGAAAAAATCATGAAATGCTGCGGTAAATCTACAAAACTACAATAAAGATTAACAACTGCTGATACATTTAAACGTAAATTATGCCAAAAGGTAGGCTTTTCAATGTCTTTGTAATAATTTTCCAATAAAGAAAGTGAACCAAACAGTCATTCGTTATTCGTGTTTTCCTCGTCATCTCTCATTTGTCAACATAAGTTTCTTGCATCAAAGATGCAATAATCATTCCGCATAGGCAATGTAATAATTGTGAAGCCCCAAAATTCGTACAACGCTCAAAATATCCGAATAAACATTTTCCCGCCATTTATGGTTACTGTTTTCGACCTAGCTCAGTGGCGCCCCCAACGGTAATTTTATTTCCGAATTATATTTTATTTTTCGACACTGTCAAAATTTACGGTTCTTTTTAGTGAAAAATATGTATCTCAACGAGTTTCGTTAAAGTACATTTAACCATAATTAATCAAAGCGGAAGTAGAAAAATAACTATTTTTGTATTAAACTAACTTCAAAATTATTCGAGTTTTTAATACCAAAACTGTCGTCTGCGTTGATTGACAGTAATACAAAGTCTGTCCACTGTCAAAAAATGGCCGTTTGGGAGAGCTACGAGTCGACGTTCCAATGGAATCTATTTATTTTGGTTTGAACCTTTGCTAAATTTTGTTTGCAGAACAGTGTTCTTGTGTTTTGTGAGTTGTCTACTTTTTGTTGTATTTTTTTAATAAGTAGAATACATTAAAAATTATGATATTCTATACGTAAATATGGTAGTAACTTATTTTTTAAATATAAAGATTTACATTTGGAATTAAAGTAAATTTTTAAAAGCACAAATAAACATTACATTAACTGTTTATTATTATTTTAATATTTCGAATCCTTGAGTCTAAATCTTTCACAATTTATTTACAGTTCACAACTTATCGTATCTATACAGTTTATATATCAGAGTTATTGAGTAGCCCTACTTTTAAATCGATTTGTATACAAAAATCAAAACGAAATGGTCTTGGAATACGTAGATTTTAACAAATCACTCTGGAGATCTTAAGTTTTCCTAACGGTTTACTTTCCGAATTAATTAATCGAAAAAAACGAGTAATGTTTCATAATTCAGCAACAAAAGCGAAAGTAAACTTCTGCGTAGTTCGTTTCAAATGATTTCGAAGACATGGAACCTGGTGCAGGCGGTTCTAACGCCTTACTTTCCGAAATAATCGAAGTGACAAAAAATGATCTAAAACGTATAATCGTTTTAGAATTCAGCAGTAAGAATGGAATTGCATTGGGTACCATTTTTTTTTAATTTCAAAATTCACTATAAATATTAAATACATAAAAAAAATAACAATCAGTTGTAGAAAATTAAAAGTGATAAAGTGTAGATAGTGTGTAAGGCGTGAATTTTTCCCTAAATTATGCCAAAAAACGGGTCGCCAGGAGACACGGTAGTTACAATGATTTTTAAGCTGAAAAATGGATTAGTTGTGCGTTAGATCAACATTTTTTCAGTTATTTTATTATATAAGTACAATTCAGTCAAGGAATGAAATTATTTCAGGAAAGAAATTTTATTTAGAAGAATCCGTGAAGCAATTTTGTACTTGATGCAAGTTTTTAATTGTTCATCACAATTACTTAAAATTGTTTCTTTATCTCTATTTCTCAAAGACAATTAGAACATGTTTAACAAACCAAAGTTTAATGTTCAGTTTGGATGTGGTTTGACGGTTTTTAGCTAACGTTCAAAGACATTTGTTCGGCATTTTTTTGAAAAACACAAAAAGAGGAACTGACAGCTTTTTTATTCAATTCACCCCGAAAAATTGCTGGTGGCACCACATTAGAACATTAGAGTTAACACCAAAGCTCAATGAATAACTTTATTTAACTTGAAGCGATGCTTTAATTAGGTATTACAACATAATTACACAGGCACAAACTCGAACACCTGATTTTGGCTTCCTCGTCTAGAAGTTGCGATTAAAGCACGACTTCCACACAGATTTCCTCCTCTAATGACCTCTATTCCAACAACAAGGTCCTTAATGACACTAGCAATCTGACCACAATTGTGAATATACCATTGCTGATTTGGCCCACAATGTTTCGGATAGGTGATTAATCTAGCACCAGCACGACCACCACCTTGTATATCCAAAACATTTCTGCAAAAAAAAAATTTTTTTTTGTTGCTTATAATTTTAGTTGTATACCCTGTGGCACGATTAACAAAATAGAATTTTCCGAATCCTGCCATTTGTAGCGTCCACATTTGTGACTGTGTCTTAGCAGGTCGCTCAAGTTTTATGTCTTTCTCGCAAGCGTTCAAAACCAGACCAGTTTGTGGATTTTTTATCATAAAGTAGTGGCCATTGTGAGGGCTACATTCCATCTAGAATTAAATTAAATTCATAAACAAAAAATGCTAGGTTTTAATTAAATTTAATGACTCTTACCCTGGGCTGAATTGTGTTAATAGGACCTAATGCATCAGTTGTCTGTTGCACAAAATAATGTCTCAGTCAAAAAAATTACGTTATGTTGATACGTACCACTATTTTAGTCTACAAAAAATTAAACAATAAATAAGCCAACAAAAACAAAAAATTACCTTATTAGCTTGAACTGCATTTTTTGCATCAGACTGGAAAAAAAAAAATTATAGTTATTCAAATTAACTAATTTGTTCATGAAGACAACTAATAATCGATAGTTTTTCATTAGCGCAAACTCTTTTGACAAAATTTGAAATTAATTCCATGTTTCTCATCGAATCATTTTTAATTTCCACAGTTGTCATCAAAATTTACTATAAATATTAAATACATAAAAAAGTAAAAATTTGATAACAATCAGTTGTGGAAGATTAAAATTGGTAAAGTGTAGGTAGTGTGTAAGGCGTAAATTTTTCCCTAAATTATGCAAAAAAACGGGTCGCCAGGAGCCACGGTAGTTGTACCTCAGTAGACTCTTTAGGGTGTAATTTATGGACACTTACTGACTTCAAAGTGGTACGAGATAAGTTGTAAAGTATAAATATCATAATTTTGTAAAAATTATTTTCTTTTAGTTTGTATACAAATTCATTCATTTTGTTAAAAGAAATTTACCTTTGGTTGATCTGCACTTTTTGGTTTCGCTTCTTCTCTTGGCTGTTCAAACAAAATGTTTTATTTAAGCGTAGTTATATTATCTTGTTGCATACATACCTCTGGCTTAGACTACAAAAAAAACAATAACAAAAATAATTAACATTAAAATGTTACTTACAATGGGCTGAACGGCATTTTTTAAACTTGATTCTGCCTTTGGCTGTTGCACAAAATATTCGGTTATATACAGAACGATTAACATAAAACGACAAGCTTGACTAAGAATCAAGCTCGTAGGTTTACGTGAATCACCATGTATTTTTAATTACCTATACCATGTTCCGTACGTACCTGCTCGATAGCCTATAAAAAATATTAAAAAAAAATATCTAAGTCTATGCAAACTTTTACCACACTGTTACTAGCGATAACTGCGACACCAAAAAAGAGTAGAACCACACAGTTAGAATTCATTTTTGCGTTTCCAATTTTCTAATAAATTAAATAGGACTATTTTCTTCATTTATACTTTTGCAATCATAAAAACACACTCAAACTTTTTATTTGAATTTTAGCAAAAATTTAAAACCGAAATCATTTACTGCATCATTAAAAAACTTATAGTCTTTAAACAAAAGTTTTTTAATGATACACACGAAAGTAAAAATTTAATCGTAAAAAATAAATCCCAAAATTTTATTTCAGCATATTTTGATCACACACACTTCAATTGTTGAGTGAAGCTATAAGCAGATATGCGCGCATAAAAATACTTGGTGGGGCAACCTTATCGCGCACCCAAGAAAATCGTGACTTCTAATGAAAAAAAAATTTTGAAATTTTACACACCAGCCTGTACATTGATAAGGACCAGTCTCGATTTTTATTAAAATTTTTTGTAAATAAATAACGTCGTAGCAGTTTTATGAGTTTTTGGGCACTAACTGTTGATTTAACTACAAAGCTTTTAGACTAAACGAATCCTTACCTGCTAGCCCATCGAACGTTAGTATCGAAATTATAAATTTTTACTTGGTTGGTGAAATAATCGGTCTTTTTTATTTAGATGCAAACCAGACGCGTGATTTATTAGAAGATGGTATAATTTGCCAACAAAGGGATCAGTTACCAGTAGCCGACCTTTTTGAAGCCCCTTATTTACAATTTTGCAATAAAACTGATGCCTGCATTCAAATATCCCAACGAAATCTTTTACAATCTTACCCCAATTACAGTTCACATTGTCACCTAAATTTACGACGCCACAAGTAGCAACACATATATAAAAATAATTTTTAAAGTTAAAATGTAAAAGTGCTTTTAATTCAAAACCTGATTGGTATTTTTCTTCGCTAATTTCGTAAACAATTATCTGAAGTGAAAACGCGTGGTTTAGTATAAAATTGAGAATTTGGTTTTTTGGTCGAAAATTTTTTTTAACTATTATTTTTATGTGCAAGTGAAAAATTACCAAAAAATTAAGGGAGATACCTTTCGAACGTACAGTCAGGTTCGTAAAATGCAATATTTTTTTATTTAATTAGAAATCGCAATTTTCTTAGGTGCGCGATAGGGTTGCCCACCTAGTATGTAATGTAGGGAATAAGTGCGAAAGAATCACAGAGATTTTGCATATGTTCATCAATTCGTGTTAGTAATATTTTGTTAAGAAAAACGTTAAGATTAAAAATAATTTTTGCTGATCCAAAGACTCAACTCTTATTACCAAACGCTTCACGAGTTATTTTTATTATTTCATAATTATTGTAGTACCGTAAATAATAATTTTAGCACTTGTGCTTAAACAACAATCTTAATTTTCATATGTAAATATATGACAAGTAAGTATTGGTGACTTTTTGAAAACCTCTTGGTACCTTCCTTATTTCTTCCGTTTACGACAGTTTTCTGTATGTATCAGACTTGAGAGCGAAGTTTTAAAAGCTAAATGCATGTCCCGGTGCATTTTTTCTATTTCCTCAAAAGAAAAATAATTGTCCATATCGCTCAACGGATTCTTGATGCGTCCGATTTCTGATATTCTTTTTGTTTTAATAAGTCTAGTCACCACCAAAGCACTCATTTTTTCACAACTGCTGGCATCCTTTGCTATTGCACGTTCCCAAGCTTTGCGTTCTAAAACCATATCGGCTTTAGATCGTTCGTCCAAATCCGAAGATTCCGAATATGCGATATCGTGTTCTTTACATGCGTTATCTAATTCATTAATGCCCTCTAGGTCTAGTTTTTTGGAGAGTCGCGTACCAGGCCCACAAAAGCGGTAACCTGTCGTTTGAGTAATAATTTATTAAATTTAGGAAAGATTAAATAATCTTGCCATGAAGATGAAGTTCCATTGGTAACATATTGATGATGGAATTAAGATCACGCTTTTCAAAATGGTGTTTTTGGTCAACTTCAAGTGGTTTCTAAAAAGTGCAGTCCAGTCAATGTGACTTTATTAGAATGTTATTTTTCATAAAAATTTGAAACAATGTGAATATTGTGAATTCTTACCACATTGACGGTGGCTGTGATGGTATCAGTAATAAATAGGAATAGAAGGAAAACATACATTTTGCTTTTCTCGGTTTAGAATTGCTTTTTCGCATTTTAGTTAAAAAACGTAAATTATTTATAGTATTGTTAAAAACGATATCACTTCAAATAAAGTTCCACACGTTTTCTAATCAGAGAAATTTTGATTGATACAGCAATTTGAAAAACCTTGATTGTGAACTAAAGACCAATAAAAACTTTAATACTACTATATTTGTTCCCTTTAAACTGTTTGTTAAAAGTTTGTAAACTAGCCAAGCTGTTGGCTATTTTGAATTGAAAACGCAATTTCAACTAAAATAGCGGCTAGTATGTAAACTAGCTAAAGTTCTTGGCTAATTTACTTGAAAAAATAGAATGGAAATTTATATTCACACTTTAATAATTATTGTAAGTCCAAGTTGTCAGCCTCAGCAAAGTCCTATTGTAACAATAAATGTCGTTGAAAGGTTCCTTCACGAGAAATGTTCCGCCATCGTTGAAATATAATTAATTAAGTTTTTGTATTTTTTTACCAGACTGGCAGCAGCTGCACTAGCAATAATGAAAAGTAAGATTGGACAATTAGAGTTCATCTTTCTCTTCTCAATATTCAAAATACAATTAAACTAATCGCATTTTATACATTTTGCAATCATAAAAAAACTCTTATTGCTTTTCAATAAAATATTTCAAAAGCTGTTTAAGTTCCATTGTACAGCAATCAATAATTTATGATATTGTTTAGCCTTTATGATGAAGTAAAAGTGTTATTGTCAAAAATAAATCTCAGAACGTGAAGTAGCAGATTTAAATTTGTACTTCATACCTTTTGGATCTTTAACTTTTTTGTGAATACCCTTCCACAGGAAGTCATCGATAGGTACAATGTTTATTTAAATAAATATGTATTGCTCCATGAATTACTAACTTTGGGTAAAACAGTCTAAATAGGCGAATGTTTTCTTAGAAAAAAATAGTTATTTAGCTCCAACCGGCGGTAATTGTTTTTTTAGCCAAGGTGTTAGACGAAAACACAGAGTACAACGTGTCTCAGCTAAGACTTTCGAGCTTAATATCTCCGTTATTTGTCAACGGATTGTTATAAAATTTAGAATGCACATATTTTAGGTGGTCTTTCAATTAGGGGCAAAAAAATGACCTCAAGTTAAAAAATGAAATTTTAATACATATTTCTTTTATTTAAAATAAAGCCAAATTACCGTTGGATCACTAAACCCCGAAAAATAAATGGTCACACAAAAAATTAACCAAATCGCTTGGCTGATCCAAGAAAAAAATTAAATTTTGTTGTTATAAACTTAATTCAAATTTTGATAGTAATTTGGGCAGTACCCTTTTAAAACAATAGATGAAACATTTCTATGGGGCATTTTGTGTACCACTGAAAAAAACTGTCAAAAGTGTGCGCGCTGTCAGAAAGGTAAAATTGTTTTAATTCGGTGAAATTACTTTAAAAATCAACAACAGTGGCTGAAATTTCTGTGTTGTTGAAAAAGGAATCAATATTCGCCTATGGAAAGTGTCGTCGGACTTTTTGTGAAATGTTATTTATGAAATTTAAAGTTCAAAAAATCGTCAATAATTTGAAGACACAGGAAGCGTACCTGAACTAAATCGAGTGAGGACAAAACACGACACTGGAAACGAAGCAATAGTTGGGGCTGAAATTCAAACTTTTGAAGAGAATCTAATCAGCAGTGTACGAAACATTTCCAAAGTCCTGAGTGTTCAAGTGTCTAGAATTTTTCAGTTGTTGTTCAGTCTTTTAGTGCTTTTTGGAAGAATTAAAGCATCAAGTACCAAAAGTAAGTCAAAAATATTGTTTTTTAACTTTGTATGGGTGACAGATAATTGTGAAATGTCCCTTGCATGACAGTTACGTTTCTGCGAGTAGGATTGACCAAAATTCAATGGTAGTGCTGATTAGTCTCATAGAGATCTACGCTTTTGCATCTGTACCTACGTTTAGCAGTTTGTTTCTCATTTTTCTCGCGAAACAGACGTCTTCCACGAACGAGTTTTTTCTGACAGCATTTTTCACTAACGATCAATTTTTTAATATAAGTCTTAAAAAGCTTAACACTTTAAAAAGACATGTAAAATTTACGTTTTTGAGACTTGAGTTTTTGCATTAATTGGATTTTAATCTTTATCTTCTAAAATATCTGCATTTTAAATTTCATAAAAATCCGTTGACAAATATCTGAGATATCAGGCTCGAAAGTCTAAGCTGTGACACTCTGTACAGGGTGCTCAAAAACTGGCGCATCAACTCAGTGGTACGTTGTTGAGAAGTATGTGCAGATTACGGGAAAAATCTTGAAGGAATTCCTAAAGTCGTATTTTAAAAATCTGTAGCTAGAAACTTATTTTGGTAACTTCTTCAGTTTTTATTATTCTTTAACAAAACTCTAACAAAACGATGAATAATTATTTTTAAATTTACTATCAGACTTTAGCAGTTTTTTAAATTTAAAAAAACAAAAATTCATCAAAAAAATCACGATTTGTAGATGTGCCAACACTGGGCATTATTCCCTAGGAAACCATTACAAAAATAATTTATTTCTACAGCGTGCTCAAAAACTGGCGCACCAACTCAATGGTGTGTGGTAGAGAACTGGTTACATATAAAGGTAAAAATAGTAAAAAAATTCTTTGTATTAAAGTTATTGATAAATAACGGATTTTAGATAAATGATATGTGGCAACGTTGTCTAACAGTCGTGATCGCAATAGAATTCGATCAACAATAAAAATAAATCATTTTTGAAACGGTTTCCTAGGAAATAATTCCCAGTGTTGGCACATCTACACATTGTGATTTTTTGGATAAATTTAAATTTTTTTAAATTAAAAAAACTGCTAAAATCTGATAGTAAATTTAAAAATAATTATTCATCGTTTTGTTACGGAACGATTAACTGGTATGAAACATAAAAACATAAAAAAATAATGAAAACTAAAGAAGTTAACACAATAAGTTTGTAGCTCCAGATTTTTTAAAATATGACTAGAAATTTTTTCAACATTTTTCCCGTAATCTGTACTTGCTTCTCAATAACGTACCACTGAGTTGGTGCGTCAGTTTTTGAGCACCCTGTATTGTTGATCAAATTCTATTGAGATCACGACTGTTAGACAACGTTGCCACAATTCATTTATTGAAAATTCGTTATTTATCAAAATTTTAATACAAAGAATTTTTTTACAATTTTTACCTTTATACATAATGTAAACAATTCTCTACCACACACCATTGAGTTGGTGCGCCGGTTTTTGAGCACCCGGTATAAAAAAAAACTTACCTACGCGTTACTTATTACGTACTACAACAAACGTCATTTTTTTGCAATGAGTAAATCAGAAGAAATTGAACATGTTTCTGAAATTAAAGTCAGTGCTAATGCAGCTCGAACATCCTTTTTTCTATAAAAGTCAAGGTATGAGCGAACTTATGGTAGTTTTAAAGAATGGTGGAGTTCCAGGCACGGAAAGTAACTTGCCCCGAAAAATCGTCGTTTTTGTTCTTAGTTACAATCTGTACGAATATTTTACTCTCCACTATTGTAGCATTTTTAACAATGTAAAGTTAATTTTCCAACGTGAAAGTCGGAAAAAAATTACTTTGAAATAATACATACACCATAGCACTTAAAAAAATCTGAGTGGCATAAATTTCTTATAGCTATGGATCCACAAAACAGCTATTTGTCTATGAAGAGCGCAAAGTAGTCGATTGAGAGAATGTTGAAGTGCGAGGAAGAAGCGCGGCATTTTTTCTAAATCAACAATGTACCTTTGCGCTCGCAACACACACAAGATTTTTACTTGATCGCAAGTATTAAGACTATACTATAATAATAAAAACAAAACTGTCTAACAATTTATTAAAATCAGAGATTATTTATTTGATCTTACAGGTTCAATTTTTTAGGTACATTATACCAATGTTTTAGGTGAGTAAATCTGAAAAAAAATGGGGAAAACTAGGGAAAAACAATGAGACTGTTTATTTTATTACTATAGCAACACAGGTCAGGTCAGGTCAGGTCTACAACTACAAAATATTGATACATAGAACTATGCTGATGTTACAGGCGGATATTTACTTAAATTTCTTAGATTTTTATTACAATGAACCTGTAAGATAAAACGTCGTATATCACACGTGATCGAAATGCCATTATAAAGCTTGTGAGAAGTGTCTCACTTGTGGGCAAGCGCACTCGTGGGTCAAAATTCTTACTCGCATATAATGATGCATTTCTATCACTTATAATATACTATTTTGTTTACTTGTTGTTACTAGTTACATAAATTAGTGAACATTTGAGCGAGCGCTTTTTCCATTAGTCACTTTAAAGCCACAAATTGCCAACTTTGCATTGCTAACTCGAAGTGCAAATATTTATTTTGGAGAACGATTGTAGAAAAAATATATTATTTTTTCCACTGTATGAATGTCTTTTGTTTAGACAACTTGCAAACTATGTGATAGAAAATGCTCAGTTTCAGTTTTCTGTGCATTTTTTTACTACTTGACCTCAAAGACCATTTTTCCGTAGAAAACTGCATTAAAAAAAACGATTTCAATGAATTTCGATTTAAATGTAACGTTTTAATATTCCATGAGTTTAATATTCCGTTCACAGTAAATCTGCTATCGACATAATATTATGTACCATGTAATCATTTGAATTCATAATTAGAGTAGGCTTTAGTACAACTTTTTAACTTGTATGAAAACGCTGATATATCATAATTTATCAAGCTGAAGAGTTAAATAATAATAAAATTTCGTACGGTAACATTTAATTAGAACACATTTTTTCCTTCAATTTGCACTAGTTTATCAATCGCAAAAAACGTCTACTCTAATTATTAATTCAAATGGTCGCATGATACATACAAAGAAGAACAACTAGAACATGGTGGTCTGAATTCTTCTTTTTGTTGAAGCTCTTTGTAGTAGAAGCTTTGGTTTTTTGAGAAACTTTCTCAGTGCTTAGTCTGTCAATAGTTTTCTAAAAAAAACAACAACAAAGTTTTCGATATCCAGTTTTAATATGGTGTTCAGAATCTCAAAGTTAGAGCATTAATTGTCCTACCTTATAAAATTCAGAACATTATTTTCATCATTCTGTTCTGCAGTACATTCTCAATTTAGAGACAAAGATTTTAAAGTGGCATTTCAATCGTCTATTTGATCTTTGTCCTAGTAATGCAATAATCAATTAACTGTTTCAAAGCATACAGATTTAAATGAATGAACAGATTTTACTCTCTTGGAAAAATAATCATGTTTGAGATTGCTCATAATATTATTTGTAGCTTTAATTCTACCTAGGCTTTTGACTAAAGTTTACTGCAGCAGATAAGCCATATATTTGTAGCCCTAAATGTTTTTTCGCAACACTTTTTTAGAAAATCTTAACAAACCCTGTAATTACCCAAAAAGTTTATAGACTTGTATGACTTCTAGCATTGGCAAAAAAACCTAAAGTTTTGTTCTTCACGTTGCACTGAAAATTATCTCGTACAATATTTCTTTTATTTTGGTCTTCTCAAAAATAAAGTTAAACTAAAATTAAAAGCGGCTTTGTGATGATCCCTTGCATTATTTCTGTGGAAGCGCCTCGCCCTTTCATGTAATTTGCATACAAACCTTGCTTGTCATATTATCAATTAAATCGGTCTAGGTGCGAAAACAATAAATTCTTAATGTTGGACTGATTAATTGAGGAACGAGATAATGGAATAGAAGTGTTACCTCACGTCGGCGATCTAAATTATTCCTCGACCAAACGTTCCCTTGTTTATTATTTAAACACGGTCTAAGCTGCGTATATCCTATTTTAGGAAATACTACATTTTAAAACGATTCCAAATTGAATTTGACCAGTTTTTAGCTTGGCAAAGTAACGTCACGGTCCGTTGATTAATTCGAAACTTCTTGCTAAAAAGGGTTGCGTAAACAACCTCTCCCTTCACTTAATTTATTTTTGTAAGTTTGGACGGATGGAATTATTAATGGCGAGTAAAATCATTCAAAAACGCGGATTTTTACCCGGCGCCTCCACCATTTTTGACACGAACAAATATTATCAGACATAAATTGGCAACTTTTCGTCTTTCTTCATTATGGAAATTAAATCTGGAATTTGCAGCCACCTGCACGGGATTGTTTTTCAGCAGTAATCGTAAATTCTTGAGGACAAAGCGCGCTTAAATTAAGCATCGTTGCAAGAAACTGTCCTCCTGGATTTTAAGGGTCACTTTATGCAAAAGCAGTAAATTCACGATCCGGAAATGCTAATTTCGGCGCAAAAACAGCACCTACATAATCAGGCAAACAAAGGCGAGCTATTAAGCTGTTGGCTTTAAATGCAGCGAAATAAAGAGTGGACAGTCAGTGGAAACAGGCACCTGAGACACTTTAGTGGCCATAAAACGTTTTATTGGTGTAGTTGTAATGTAACAGATGGATCAATTAGAGGCATTTTCGGGATATCCACAATTGGAGGGAGAGCTTCATTAATTTCGGCAAAACTAAAGTCAATGCTGGCGACCAAATATCGTTACAATTACTCTAAATCGAATTTAATTAAGTAGATAACTACATGCACATGTTCTGCTTGCAAAACGACCGCAATTACAGTGCTTGCAAAACAAGAATCAAACTTTTTTTTATCGCATAAAGTGACTTGATGAATAAAAACGGCCTAATTCACCTGCTTGGGAACTTGTTATTACAGCAATCGCTCACCTGTTTTAATCTAAAAGAAGCATAATTCAGGATGAAGGGGTGCGAATATTCGTCGGTCGCATTCCTCTCAGATATATGAAGCTAATATTTTTTTAAAAAAACTCATAAAGCGACCGACGATCCGTTCAAATTTATCGTAAACTTATTCCAGTGAACATTCCAATAGAGAAGGAGGTAAAATGCAATATGTAAAATAATCTTCCGGAAGACAGAGAGAGGGCACAAGTGTGGAGAGAACAGAATAATTTACTGCTGGATTGGGGAACGCAGAATTGATAACAGATCCTCAAGAAATATAACACTACGGATTTTTTCTGCCCTCTAGGGGCCATATTGATTAGTCGGCCTTTGTCACGTGTTGCAATTGTTCAATCGAAAAGATAAATATTAGTTCATTTGGAATTATACGGTCGATCACATACAAAAAATTTACAAAAAAAACGTAAATTTTTCCTCCCTCCGGCGGCCATGTTGATCAGTCGAACTTTTGATTCCCCTTAGGTGGTCATGATGCCATATCTTATAATTGGCCAATCAAAATGTTAAATATTTTAGTTTACTTCAAGTTATACAATACTAAACAAATTGACAAAAATTATAACAAGATCCAAATTTTCCCCTCCCTCCAGAAGCCATTTTGAATAATCATCAATTGTTTGATTTTTACTCTGGTGGCCATGAAACCACGTATCTGTAATTAGACAATAGCCAATAAGAACTATTTACTTTAAGAGTTAGAAATTAAAAAATAGATTTATAAGAAGCACAAAAAAATGTATTTCCCCTCCCACATGAAGTTGACTAATCGTCAACTGTTTAGTTTCCCCTTCGGTGGCCATGAAGTCACGTGTTGTAATTGGCCAATCAGAAAGATAAAAATTAATTTATTTCAAGTTATTTTATTATTTGAAAGAGTAATTTATGATAGGATGTAATCTTTTCTAACAACGGATAGAATTCTGTCAAACACACAATTTAAATTTTTACCAAAAAATTCCATTGCGCAAGCGGTTTTCAAAGATATCTCTGAAATTGCTAAATCTATTGATCTAAATAACAAGGTGTCAGGAACTTTTTTCGATTTGTCTAAAGCTTTTGATACCTTAAGTCACGATATTTTAATACAAAAATTACAATTTTATGGAATTAGAGGTCAAGCATTAAAGGTTATTAAATCCTTTTTGGACAACAGACAGCAGATTGTCTCAATTAGGGCCAAAAAAGAATGGTTATTAATTTTTTTTATTCTACTTCCACTCCGACTGTATTCTTTTGCTACTTGCATTGAAATATCTAAGTCACTTCCTGAAGTATCTGACTTATGCACAACGACTCACTAGAATGGATGAATGGTGTGATCTAAATCAACTCACTCTAAATTGCAGTAAAACAAATCTTTTATTATTTAGTAATTCAAAATAAAATAAATTATTACATATAGAATATAAAGATTTAAATATTACAAATACTGATTATGCAACATTTTTGGGAGTAATTTTAAATTATCAGCTTAATTGGAAAAATCATTTTGACAAAATATTAACTAAACTTAATTCATCCTTATTTATTATTCGTTTTTTAAGGGATCAAGTATCATTTGGAACGCTAAAAACTTATTATTATGCACATGTCCAATCTCTCATTGATTATGGGCCCATAAAATGTTATGTCAAAAAAAATTATTAGAGCAATGTTAAAAATGGGTCATCGTGAATCTTGTCGCTCTTGTCGTTTGAAAAAAGTGTTGTTTATAAAGCTGCAAAAGTATTTAATAAACTACCGAAAGATATAAAAAGTCGTCGAATTTATTCCAATTTAAAAGAACAGCCAAAATATTTTTTTCAAGTAACTGTTTTTACTCGTACCACGACTTTTTTAACTAACAAATTTGTCTTAATTAAACTTGTTCTAGGTATTTAAGAATTACATGTATTTTATTTTTCAATGTTCTTTTAAATTCTCTTGACCAAGTCGATGTCTGTAATAAGATTTTATAACAATAAACTATATTATTATTATTAATATTATTATTATTATTATTAAGTAATAAGTTATTAGTTGAATCGTTCATTGCAGAGTAAAATTTTTGACCATTTTGAGGTATACGTTTTTCTTTTTGATTTTTTCTTTATAAGATTTGTAAAAGACACAAGTTATGTTATGATAACATGTATTGGCACTAAGACATTAAGTTTACAATAAAAAGTGTCACTAGTTACCTTTAAATTAAAAAATAAAAGGATTTTCTAGTTGTACTCGCAAACGTAAAAATATTAGTTAGGCCCTTTCTGCAATAAACGATTCAATCATATTTCCAAAAATTGTTACAAAATAGTTATTAATAATACGAGTGCGAAAACACAAGCTTAAAGTTCGAAGGCTGTCGTTATACAACGAGCGTATGCGATACCCGAGAACTTTAAGCGTTTTCGCATAAGTGTTGTTCAATTTTTTTTGTTGAAACATTTTAATTTAACGTTGCTATGGGAAGCGTGTTTTAAAATAGTGAAAATATTAATTTAAAACACGTGGCTATGGGACGCGTGTTTTAAAATAGTGAAAACACTTTGCTATCGGCAACGTGTTTTAAAATTGTGAAAGAAGGCTTAAAAATGTTACCAACAAAAAAAACTAATTTATTTGATTATTTATTTTGATTTTTCCGTGATCAAACATATTTTCAAAAATTATAACAAAAAGGCAAACTTTTTCCTACCTTCAGAAGCCATATTGATTAATCATAAATTGTTTGATTTTCCCTTTGGCAACAAAATTACGTACTTGTAATTAACCACTGGTCAATCAGAGCTAATTTATTTGTGATGTCACGTGTTGCTATTGGCCAATCAAAAAGATAATAACTAATTTATTTCAAGTTATAAGTTATCATATGTAAAAGAATCATAACAAAATGCAAATTTTCCCCACCCTCCAGGGGCCATGTTGATTAGTCATCAATTGTTTGATTTTCCCTTTAGTGTCCATGAAGTCACGTGTTTGTAACTGCCTAGTCAGAACTAATTTACTTTAAGAGTTATAAATTAGAAAATAGATTTACAAGAAATAGAACAAAAAATTGTATCCCTCCCTCCTATCTTAATTAATCCTCCTTGCTAGTTTCCCCATTGGTAGGCATGATGTAGCGTGTTGCTATTGGCCAATCAAAAAGATAAAAACTAATTTGTTGCAAGTTATAAGTTACCAAACATATTTTCAAAAATTATAACAAAAAAAAGAGATTTTTTCCCTCCCTCCAAGAGCCATGTTGTTGAAAAGTTACAATTGTTTGATTTCCCCTTCAGTGGCCATAGAGGTCACGTGTTGCAATTAGCCATTGACCAATCAGAACTATTTACTTCGAGAGTTATGTTGGAAAATATATTCACAAGTAAAATAATAAAAAACAGATCTCCCCCTCCAATGGCTAAGTTGATTAGTCGTCAGTTATTTCGTTTCCTCTTTGGTGGCCATGACGTCTCGTGTTGCGATTAGCCAATCAAATAAAGTAAATATCAATTCATTAATTAAAAAAAAACTAAACGAAAAAGTCTCCCTCCCTTTAGGAGCCATGTTAGTAGTAGTCGATTGTTCGGTTTCCCCTCCTATGGCCATAGATATGTCACGTGTGGCGATTGGCCAATGAGAATGTTTTTGTGTTAATTCCGCAAATATTAATTTTGAGAGTTATAAAATGTCGCTTGGAGCCATTATGTTGACAAATTATTGCCAGCGAAACAATCACGAACAGAAATCATTCATTGCGTCAACAGTCTAGTGGGAAACAAGAGACGGCCAAAATCACAATAGAACATGATTTGAAAGTCTTTACAATTTATTTTAATTACTTCGAAAGTTGTTTCAAGTTAAGGATTAATCACTCAGTCGGCGATTAATCAAATTTTTGCGGATTGTCGATTGGAAAACGAGGAAATTCCCCCCTCTCGCGACCTGTCTGATTATGACAGAACAGCTATTAATTCTCTTACTAGTTGTAAGTTTGCAAGTGTCTCTGAACTTTCCCTAGAAATACGAGACAACAAGGCTTAAGTTTTAATTAATTTAGTTTAGAATTTATCTTCTGTTGTGAAATCCCTTGCAATTGTGTACAAGGTCTCACGGCGAAATATTAATATTGTGTCGTCTTTTGGGGCACAGGTGAATAGAAATGAGTAATCTAGCTACCTTGCTGGGACGAATTGTTGCAAGTTGGGGAAGTTTTTAATACGCCATTCCAGGGCTGCCAATATGGATATCTACGATGGCACATTTCTGCCAACAATGGGAATTATTCGGGGAAGTAGCAAGCCAGTATATTTCGACGAAAAGTGAATATGGTTATTGATTCCGATAAAACGGGGATTGTTACAGCGCGGATGGGGAATGGGAGAAAAAGAATAAGAAAAGAGGGTTGTCGAGTGTCGCAGATTCCGGAAAATTATCATTTTTAACCACATTTTTTTTATTTTAACTAGTAATTACGAACTATTTTGTATACTCAAATACAGTAGAATAATCCGGTTCCTCCGGGTCACGTATTTTTCAAAGTCAACAACTTTTTTTTACTTTACTATTCTTTTCTTTACTTTCTATTCTTTCTTTACTATTCTTTTCATTCAGTGGCTTTATACAGGGTCGCTAAAAAGTATGGATACAGTTAAATATTACAAAAACTATTCATCAAAATGAAATTTGGTGTATGCTTAAGAGCATATAAATTCTATTGTTTCAGATGTTTATTAAATTTCTATCTCCATTTGTACTTCAGATACAAGGCTAACTTGATTTCTTTTAAATAATAATAAATTTTTTTAATATTTTTGGGAAGACCATTTTGTTCTGAGTTCTATGGTACAACACATGCATACCTTAATTTAATCAAAACTTAAAAAAATATCGAAAATTTTGAAAAATGTAATATTGTATTTGTCTATCATTAGCTCTTTGCTGTTTAAACATTGACCAAAATGTAAGTTAAAGTTAAAAATAATTGTTAAAATAACACTTGTTAACTGAAAAAGAACACGTTTTAACTAAAAAAGATTAAGCACGAAATACTTGATTTTTATGTTACAAAAGATGTTCAAAATAATTTCCACTAACTTCTTGGCTTTCTGTCTCAATGATAAACCAACATCAGAATTTATGTGCTCAGTTTTATTTAAATGTACTATTATTAAACTAATTATTGCACCCAACTTTAATTTTTGGCTAATATACAAATGACAGATATTGCTAATAACAGTATTTTCAAAACAAACTCGGTTTTTCTATCCCAAGAAATGTTTGAATTTTCCTTTTTCTACCATTTAGTAAAAATAAAGATGGGTATTATGTTACATCACTGACCCTTCCTGCCATTTAAGAAAAAATAACTTAGCCTTGTATTTTCAAAATAAATGACTATAAAAATTTAAAAATCTCTCAGATGATAGAATTTAAACGCTTTTAACTGTTTCTCAAATTTCACCGTTCTCTGTTGAAACGTTCTGAAAATATTTAGCTGTATCCATACTTTTTAGCGACCTGTATATAGGCTAAATCCTGTCTAGTGGGCAGAATTTTAAAAGCGGCAAAAATATTTTTTTTTATTAATTAATAATGTTTATTAACGGCCACGCCAAGTACAAGTGATATATAAAATACAAAGATAAATACAAACACAGATAGGTACAATACAGTTAATATAAAATAAAGTGTTAATTATTAAAAGAGCTAAGTTCACTATGTTCAATAACAGTATTTAAATCTTTTAGAAATCTATTTTTAGGTAAACCTATAAAATCTAATTTACCAGAAAGTACGTTGCATGTTTTAGACAGCCTAGAAGATACAGAATTTTTCCCATAATTGGTACGGTGGTAAGGCACTACAAGCATTCTAGGCTCTCTAACGTTACAAACGGGTATATTTATTGAAAATAGCGGAAGAATAGGATTACAATTTACATTACCAGACAATATACGATATACGAACGACGCGTCATAAAATATTCTACGAGAAGATAGTAAGGATAGTCCTAAATAACTTAAAATGTTTATATAATTATTTTTGTCATAAAATATGTTAAATTTGTAACATACAAATTTAACAAATTTTTTCTGAACATTTTCAATTCGATTAATATGAACATTATAACAAGGTTGCCAAATAATTGTGCAGTATTCCAAAATTGGACGAACATAACAATTATATAATAACATTACAACACGCAAACTTGAAAAATCAGAGCACTGTCTTATTATAAATCCTAATGTTTTGTTTGCTTTCGACAAAATGTGGTTAACATGATAGTCAAAACTTAACTGGCTGTCTACAATAACTCCTAAATCGCGAATATGAGTGACACATTCAAGTTGATTGCCTGATATAAAGTACGATGGTAGATTGTAATATAATTTTCTAGAAAATCTTAGTGATTTACATTTATTTATGTTCAGTTCTAAAAAAATTTTTTTACACCACATACAAAAACTATTTAAATCACGTTGTAATATATCACAGTCGTTTGGATTTATAATAACTTTAAAAATCTTTACATCGTCGGCAAAAAGAAGGATTTCAGAGCTTTCGATCGCTGTTTTGACATCATTTATATATAGAGAAAAAAGAATAGGGCCTAGATGTGACCCCTGAGGCACACCTGTGGATGGGTGAATTGCGCGAGACTTAACACCATTTATAGTTACATACTGTACACGATTAGATAAAAAAGAATAAATCCAACTAAGGACTGGATCCCCAAAACCTAAATTATCTAATTTTGATATTAATAACTCAATGGAATATGCGATCAAAAGCTTTTGACATATCAGTATATATACAATCAATTTGGAATCCATTTTCAAGATTTGACGTTATATATTCAGTAAACAGAAAAAGATTGGTCATCGTAGAGCGACCCTTGAAAAAACCATGTTGTTCTTCAATAACAGATTGTTTTACAGAAAATGATATAATGTCAGCCATAATGGAGAGTCAAAAATTTTGATATATACGATGGGGTACATATCGGTCTATAGTTGGAAATATTTACACGACTACCATTTTTAAAGACAGGTCTGATATATGAGATTTTCCAAATATCCGGAAATTGAGACTGATCAAGAGATTTATTGAACAGCATTTGTAATGGCAATGTCAATTCATAAGCACAATTTTTTAAAAACATTTGAGATATACCATCAGGGCCGGTTGTATAGTTGTCATCTAGATGTATCAATTTTGAAAAAATAACATCAGCAGAAATTTCAACGCTATTTAAAAATACAGCATTTTGATCATTTTTAGAAAAATTTAAATCAGATAACTTCGGTTGATCAAGATAAACAGATTCAAAATGATGGGCAAAAAGGTTTACAATACCATTAGAAGAATCACATGAATTTTTATTTAGCGGCATTTTTTTAGGATAACCCTGTACAGTATTTTTAGATTTAACATATGACCAAAATGCTCTACTGTTAGTTATAATATTTTGTTCTACCTGATCAATGAATTGTTTTTTACAGTTCTTTGTGGCATTTTTACATTTATGTCTCAGTACACAAAATTGTTCATAATCACTTAACAGACTACTACGCTTATATTTTTTGTGAGCAATTTTCTTCTTTACAATTAAAGATCTTGTTGATTTGTTAATCCAGGAAGGAAAATTTTTAGACGCATTTTTACATTTGATCGTAATAAAGTTATCTAGGATATAATAAATGTGAGAATAAAAATATTCTACAGAGTTATTGATATCAACAAAATTATTTAAAACAGACCAATCAATAGAAGATAAATATCTTTATTAAACAGACGGATTGCATTTTGTTTAATCAGTTGATGAGATTTTCTATTTTCGTCTCATTTTTTCACTTTATAAGATTTTAATTGTTTGGTTGATAATGAGTTTTAAGAAGTTTTTAGTAAGTTGTAAGTTTCAATTCATATTATAGAAAATGCACGATTAATAATGGGAAAAAAGTCTAAGTACCCAATACAGAAATATGGCTTTGAAAAAAGTCAGTGACAAGTCGACAACGTAATATTATTATAGAAAAAAGTGTAAAAATGGCTACGTTTTTTGAAAAACAAAAATTTTTCAAATAAATACAGGATGTTTTTTTAATAGATACCTTAGAAAAAAGGAGATATTTAAGAATTTAGTGCATGTATGGTGACAGTACAAAGAACTTTTTCAGAATTAAGTAATTAAGTAAAATTAAGTAAAAAGATTCCAATACTCAAAAATTAATATACTCGAAATTTGTTTGATTTTAGAATAATTAGACTGTTCTTGAGCAATGTATATTAAAACACCAATATCCCTAACATTTTTTGGGTAGTTTATGCAACTTAGCAGTTCATCTGAGGTGTCACAAGAGGGGTGGTATCATTTAAAGTTTGAAGGCTGGTTTCTGTGAGTTGTATTACAAAGGGTTAAGTGCTTCCTTTTTTTGTCAATTAACCAATAGTTGTTTTTTTAAGAAATGTTGCCAGAGGCAGAAGCGGGCGGCAATGAATTAAAATGTGACCCTGGGTGTCGCAACAATTAGTTTATCTTTACTTTTAATCGCTATAATTCTGCTTGAAAATCAAACAATGAAGCACCAGGTATGTAGGTAATAAAGTTTTATTATAAATGATAAATCTGCTAGGAATCTATTTTGCATTATTACTTGATTTACTTGATTACTTGATTACTTGATTATTTGATTTAATTTAATCACACGGTCCTACTGACTTGCTTTCACATTTAAATTAATCATTCTTATTAAATGATGAATGAATTCAAAAATTTATAGTGATTGGTTCCTCACTTATTTTTAATGGCCGACCTCAAACAGACCAATCATATCCAAACACATAATTTTTGAATCAATCGAAAAACCGATAAGGTAATTGGTGTTTCAGCTAATTTTAATGGCCGACCTCAAATGAACCAATCATATCCAAAAATTTAATTTTTGAATGAACCGAAAAATCGATAGTGATTGGTTTTCTCCGTAATTTTAATGGCCGACCTCAAATAGCCCAATCAAAATGCTTACAAATTTTACAAAATTTCTTCCGAGCCTTACGTTAATTCATAAAAACATGAGTCTGCTTTGTCGTATCCCATTCGCATCTTCAGTCGTTCCTTGACGACTGTATGTGATGCTGAAGGACCTGCTGGTAGATGAAAATCAATAAATGAGGAATACTAAATTGAAATTCTCTTATTTTGACTCGAAATCCTACTCGAAATAAACAAAAAAGACAAAATAATCCGCTTTTGAAACCAAGGCGCATGCGCGGGCTCCTTGCAAGTTTAGTTGACAACTGACATTTCGAAAATGATTCTCTAAAATCACGCAAAATCAACGAAAAGTCTTCGAAAACAGTTTCAGAGACGTGTGGAACGTAAATATTTTATTTTATAATTTAAAATGGATAGGTGTTCATTTGCTTAAACGTAAACTTTTGTTTGAGGCCCAGAGGTTTCGAAAAATATAAAGATTGGGGCTATAAGGGGCCTAAGAGAGATAGTTTTTCAGTTATAATTAATTTTATCCTATGCCTGACTTAATGCATGATTTTTTCGATGAAATATGATGTAGCTATGTCGGATTAAAAAATTAATGTACTTAATAATTTTAAACTATTTTGTGCTTGATTTTGCGTTTTACAAGCTTTCTGGGCACCTTTTAGTTAAAAACGCCATTATTCAATGACTCTCACATTTTCGGACAGATTTTCCAGATGAACTTTTGCCACTTTTGCGTCTTATTGGTATTCTTCATCCTGACACGCAATTAAAAAGTCATCGAATTTTGCCCGAAATTGTGTTAGTTTTGCGTTTTTCCAGAGTTTATGTAAGTTTTTCAATAAATGTATATCTCTAATTTTGTCAAAAATCAATCATCGCAGAATTGTCTTAAAAACGCTGCACTTTTTTGTTTTCTAACCGTTTTGAGCTAAAATAGAAATTCAGTATTGAAGCTACAGTAACATTCAGATGAGCATTTAGAACAAAATTCACTTGAAAAATGCACCCCATCTCAGTTGAAATTTAAGAAGAGAACCAAGGTTGCAAAAAATGCCAACAACCGAAGCATTCTTTTTGGATTATATCGTAAGTATCTAGGTTGCAAATTAGCGCAAAGACTCTTTAATACGCTACTGTAGCGCACGTTCCAACAAACTCTAGAAAAAAAATATAAAAAATCCCTCTCAATTATTTTTAACAGTATTAAGAAGTAAAATGGATATTTTTTTCTGTTAATTTCTTAAAATATTTTAAGAAATTTTATTTTATTTTTATTTTAAAAATATTTTATATTTTAATCGGTGATAGAAAGATACCAAGTTCGTCTACTCTTCCACATCAACGATACTGGAAATTATTTACAATAATTTTATTATCAACATTATATTTCAAAAGGGTAATTTTTATTTCCAGAAAGTTAAAAATTGATCAGGCAAAGAATGTAAAAAAGCCATAGTTACGCTTTCAAAGTTTCATTTTGAAAATCAAAATATACATTTTGACATCACAGTGACATTTGAAAACCAATTAATGTACAAAAATATCGACATGTTCGAGAATTTTTTTGAAAAATACACGCTGTGTTGGGGTAGTCAGGTAAAACACACAGTAAAAAATGCATAATTGTTTATTATCATTCACGTATAACGGCGAGCAAAAAATTTCGGGCACTTTTGTCACTTCATTGTCAAAAAGGATAGGGAATTACACAGGATTATGTCAGTGAAATGTCAAAGGTGCCCGAAATTTTTTGCTCGCCATTGTATAACACAAATAATTTTCAAAATTGAAAATTTCTAAATAACAGAACCTAAATTAATAGCTATAGAAAATAACAAAAAAACGCATGACGTGAAATCCTTACTTCGATGTTCTTATTCTTGACTAAGTGTAAAATTAAACAAATACTATACTTAAATACAAGTTAAAAAATAATAAATACATTAACCTGGTGGCATACAGGTGAGTCTGCTAATAGCATTTTTCTAAAAAAACAATGATTACACCGAATTAAGTGCTATTGCTGCTATTAAGTGCTATTAAGTACTTTATATGTTTCTCTGTGCAAGTGAATTTTTCTACAGTTATTAATTGATCGAAATATGAAGATTTCTAACGAAGCTTAAAAGATATGTTTTGGAAAAACACACGTAAAAAATTAGTAAAAATATTTTTTGCTGATTCACCTTGTATGAGTACAACCGAAGTAAAAAATGAAGTGGCAAAATTATCAACCAAGACTAAATCATCACACAATACAAAATACATTTCTCTTTTCCTTCAAACAATAACTTTTTAATTAATTGTAATACTCGTTTGCTCACTTGAAGTGCCTGAAGTACTTGACACCGCATTATTAGAACGACTAACCGAACTATTTTGACTTGGCTGACACTTATGTGACCACCGATTTGCCGCCAAACTGGGCACATTAAAATGTTTCTTACAGTAAGTACACCGAACTTGTTGTTCCATCTTGTGTGTAATTTTTAAATGCTGCAGTAACATTTTTTTCGAATCGTGCGAAGTAAATCGAACACTGCAAAACGTACACCTGTACACTATGGACGGCATAATGACAGCCTCAGTTTTGTCCGAATTTTTCAGTTCTTCGATGAAATCAAAACTGAGATATGGCGTATCCGTCTGTTCGGCCTTGCAATACACCAAAATCAACTCAATTTGTGGCGTTATTATTTCACAATATCCCACCCTCGAGTCTAGTTTATTATCGGAGTTTTTCACTAATTTTTTATTGCGAATGAATGGCACTGGAGATAATCTGAATGAGACTGAAGTGTTGGTCACCATGCTGTTATTCACGTTGATGTATTTCACGTCCTCGAGGAACTGAGTGAGGATGTCTTGGATCTCGTTGAATTTTACTGGAGCGACCTCGAGAATTCAAAAGAAAAACATATACATAAACTAGCGCAATATTAATGGTTTTTTGATATTTTTAGAAAAGGCAGGAAAGACAAAAGAAGGCTAAAAATCCAAAAATAATAGTTATTTATTCTATGAGTTTGAGTTTAAATCTACCTCTCGGTCTACCTTTACTTTACGAGTGTATTTTTAAACCACGAGTGAAAACGAGTAGTTTATCATCCACGAGGTAGAGTAAATGAACCGATTTACACGAAAACGAGTTAAATACAACATTTTATTCTGCGAATTAGACTCAAAACTTAAACTTGCTTTGAATATGTTGAAAATAATCTGACGTTTCGTAGTGAGAAATACCAAACAATGCTTAAAAATTCCTTTCACAGGAAACCCTAAATTTTGATAGAGTCGAAGAAAAATAAATATAAAGCCAATTTACGTACATACTTTACATAACAACAAAGAAAAGTGTAATTTATTCCATACCCTTTAACTATTTATTCCATGAAATAAAAAATCACCAAATAAAGTATGGAATAAACTGTAATAAATGTGGTATCCTCGGAGTTTTGTCCTTTTAATTTTTTTTTTAGATTTATTTAAAGTTATCACAATCTGCATAGGTACGCATTTTTTCAAAATTAATAAAAACGTGTCTTCAAAATAATATTTAGATTTATAAAAATCTAAGTTTCCACTCTACTGTACATGCGTAATTAGATTTAAAAACAGGTTAACAAAATTGCATACTTTTTAGATTTTACCCAAATTAGAATTAAAAAATTAGAAAACTTGACATTGATTTATAATTAGAAACAGTGATTGAAGTAAATCATAAATCATCTCCACTTTCTTTTACACGAATTTAAAAAAAAAATAGGTATACAAAAAATGCCTAAACAATGACAAATTGTTCAACCCTCATTAGGCTGTATTCTGTGATTTTTTAAAAATCAAATTAGGAAAAATTATGCAAAAACTGTGGGAGCACTTTGCAGTTTTAGGGCTAATATCTCACTTTGAATCTTTGAAACCCAAACCATAACAAATTGAACAAATTTTTATTTTTATGAAAAAATTTAATGAAAAATTAAGGAATCGCATCAAAAATCTATCATAACTTTGTGCTGTGGTTTGTGTTAGTTTTAGCAACATTACAAGAGCAAGGTCAGTCCACTAAAAGCACTTTTTTACTGTATCTTAAAAACTAGTAATGATAGAAATCAGTGTATGCTGTTAAATATCTTATATTTGTCTCTATGCATGTAAATTATCTCAGAATTTTTACGCAAATTCTTAGTATAAGTATTACTTAATTACAAAAATTTAGATCAATGACAAAAATTAATATTAATAAAACCAAAAATATTACATTATTAATTAATCAAAACTTTATTATTTTTAGCATCATTATAATACCATGAGATACAAAATGTACTGAATTAGAGCAAGCTGTGTCTGCCGAATTTTAGCTATTTACGGCCGAATTTTTGAGGATCTGTTGTCTATGTAGCTTTTACACAGCATAAGATGTGGCTAAGATTACACCGTACTTTCAAGACTTTCAAGCTCTAATTCAGTACATTTTCGATCCCATGTTACAAACGATGTCGTTTGCCTCACAATTGTTATTGGAATTTTTCCGTCACCTGCACCAACTTTTTTATATTTTTTACACAAAATACCATGACTTAAAAAATAAACATTTTTTATACAGCGACTTACAACTAATTAATTAATTAATTAAATTTGACTATGTACAAAAAATTGTGGAAATTTTTTTTTATTGGTGCTAACGAGATGTTACACGTTGTGCACAAGTCACATAAAAATACTCACAAGAACTTAAAATAACATTTAAAAAATTGAAATGTGTTAAAAATGTCGAAAAAAATTTATGTCCTTAATTAAGTTAATTAAAGTCTAAGGAAAATGAAACTTGTTTCATTTACAAAATGACTAAATTAGATGGTGTTTTCATTTTTTCATTAATCTGGAACTCAGATACTCAAATTAATTCCATCAAAAATAAAAACACGGCATTCTTTTATTAAGTGAAGTATAAATTTTTCATTTTTCTTTCTATTCGAATTTATACCTCTGCGATTTGCATTACATTAAATAAATTAAAGCAATGTTCAAATAATCTTTGTGGCAAGCTCGAAGCGCATTTGTGTAATAAAAAAACTACTGGTCAAAAAACAATTTGTCATTTATTTGAGGGTCATATTTTTTAGATCATAATAGTCACAAATTAATCTCCAAACTTTAACAGAAAATCATATAGCCTTTGAGCAAAAAAAATTCATAATTCCCGAATATTTTTTATTCCATACTTTATTTCGTTCTTTACGTTCTAGTACAAACTTACCAATTTCTCCAAAAATTCGAGATAAGTGTTAAAATACGCCTTGAAGAAGTTGTAGCTGAAACACCGCCTTTGGTTTCCGTAATTCGGCAAAATTTCCACGTTGTCAATGACGGATTCTGAGTGTTTGACCGATTCGTGCGGTAAGAAATTTAAATAACGCAAATATTCAGTGCGTTGCCGTCGCACGAAACAGATATCCTTCGTACGAAAAATCGCCTCAACGTGAGGCCAGTTCAAAAGTTGGGTTGTTGTTAATTCCTCCCATTCGCCCCCAAGGTGCTGTTTCATCACAATATCATCTACATAATGAAAAAGTAGCAAGAAACGATTTTTTTACAATAACAACTCACCTCCAACATTTGAGAAAACAATAGTATTCAACATATTTGCCGGACACTGCACGTGAATAGTGAAGGGCGAAAAATCCGAATCAATTTTATTCTCAGGCTCCGCCTGAACTAGCGCAGCCGTTCTCTGCTGCTGGTCTTTTACGGCTTTGAGAGCAACAGCTAGCTGCCCCCGAATGGCTGTGTGCAATTTGTGTCTCATATACTTGTGGAAACGATGGTAATAATGCTCCTTGGGAAACTTCCCCTCCCGAAAATCGGTCTTAAAGTGCCACCCGGACCAGATATTCATAAACGCCACTAAGATTAAAGGCAATTGTTCCCTGCATTCGTACGGAATCCCTTGAGTATCGAGCTTCAGTTCGTCAGAAACGTAAGTCCACAGGTCTTCCTCGGGCACACTTAGAGGGGTGTCGTGAATAAAAGCAGAAAAAATCTTCCAGCCAGTGGACTCGGTGTTGATGGGCTCCGGAGGGGCTGCATTTGGGGGCACACTCATTGCAAAAACTTTTTGTTTTTTTTTGACCTAACCTCACTTTTGGCCAAACACCGCCATTTTTGACTTGCTTTAAAAAAATTACAGTCAAGCAGTCAAAGTTGTCCCCTTAAATTATGAAATACAATTTTAATTGTTAATAATTTAATCAAAAAATGAACACTACTGTGATAATTATTGCAAAATTGTTGACAAAAACAATTTATCTTTGTTTACTGTGTGAAGCATAGCAATACCACAGATTAATCTGTGCAACACTTAAGTTGGTCGATTGTGATTTTCACGTCACAAACGTCAAATCGACGAACATAACCTCCAAATACACGTGTATTAATTTGTTTAAATAATTCAATAAAATGGACAGTGACGCGAGTGATAACTATGAGGATTTGTACAGCGAGGAAGACGCCTCAAAGCACGACAAATTGGTGCAGAAGGTGCTAAGTTTAAATAAGACGCAACAGCTCAAGAAGCCCTCCCGGACCGAACCGACCCTCCAAATCTCCGAATTCAATTTGGTGAAGTCCATAACCGGCCATAAAGGTGCAGTCCACTTAAATGACTTGGCCAAAACGTTAAAATCGCGAAAAAGTCGGCTCAAAATCAGCGAAAACGTCAAAAAAATCCAGAGACACTCGCGCACCCTCCCCAAGCCTTTGAAGAAGCCCCAAGCCAACCGTATCCGGCGAAGTGTTGCGTATGAGAAGACGCGCCTCGAACTGGACCGGTGGGAGGCCACAGTCACTGCAAATCGCGTCGCGACTAATTTGTCCTTCCCCTTAGACAATGATTATAAATTGGAGAAAAAAGAAAATAAGAATTTTACTAGCATGTGGCGCGTGAAATCGGCCCTTCAACAGGAATTGGAGAAGATTGAGCCCACAGTTGAGGAGTATCATATTGATTTAGAGAAGGAGAAGTTTCCACTAACAATGAAGGAAATGTTGGTTCGACGGCAAGAAGCGGCAAAGTTGAGGGCGTATCAAGGGTATAGAGAAGCCAAAGCGCGTCGACAGAGGAAAATCAAGAGCAAGAAGTATCACAGGATACAGAAACGTGAAAAAATTAAGAAACAGTTGAAGGAGTTTGAGCTGTTGCAAAAAACGAATCCAGAGGAGGCGCTCAAAAAATTGGAGGAGATTGAGAAGACGAGGATTGAGGAGAGGTTTAGTTTGAGGCATAAAAGTACGGGGAAGTGGGCGAGGAATCAGCAAGTCAGAGCCAAATATGACAAAGAGGTAATGTATTTTTTAACGATTTTATTTGCATAAATTTGTTATTTTTATGTAATCGGCCGTAAAGTTGTAAGAAAGATTCATTTCATTGCTGAAATCGTGTGTAAAGTGACCGAAGTAAGTCACAAAATGTACGCATGTATATTGCTGGTTGCATAAAATAAAAGTATATAATGATGATGATGAGATGACAGAAAGATATTGTGCATCCACTGTAAAATATCTAAAATAAAGTGGCATCCTTGTATATTTTTTCAACATCAATGGCCGTTTCTGTATATGACTTTTTGACAGTTAATTATAAAAAAATACTAAGTACTAGTACCTGTATGAACTGTGAAGTTTTTCAATTTTTTTTGCTTTTTTTGCTATTTTTTGTTCTTTTACTGTTCTTATTTTTCTTTTATCTTTTTTCTTTATTCCCTTCTTTTTTGTCTTTTATAGTAATTATGACCTTGACATTTTTTTCAATAAAGACCCATTTTTTTCAAGAAAATGTACCTCTGCCTATTCGCATGATGGATTAAAGTTTTTATTGTGTTATGTTTAGCAAACTTCAATATGATTAAATTATGGAAAAATAACAAATTATATTTACTTCCGACTTTTTGCTGAAATTTTTTTAGTTAAAACAAAGTTACACTCTATGAAATTTTTTGATCAAATTTGATTCAGTATCTCAATTTTAAAAGTGTTATTTTATTAGTAACTACAAGATCTTATAACACAAGAGTATTTGATTTCAAAAATGGGTTCGCGAATATATTTTCATTAAAAAAATTAGCTTTTATCTTAAAGAATTGCTTAAACACTAAAAAATGCAAAAATAAATACATGTTTGTGTTCATTTTCGGCTCATTTCTAAAAAAAAATTGGGAAATAATTGCATATCTGACTGAAAACCGCCTGAAAGGCAAAAATAATGTAAATACTTTCTTAATTTGGTGATTTTTTGTGTATTTCAGCAAAAACTTAAACAGAACAGAATTGTTCGTTTAAGAACACCATTTTTGGTCAAGTATATTCAATTATAGATATTCAATTTAAAAATATTGTTAAAAAAAAGTTTTTTTAAAAACGTGCTCAAACACACCAAAAAAGCAAATTTTATATTATTTTTGGATGTTCTTGTGCAGGAACTTTAATACCTATTCTACTTCAAGGTTATTTTTTAATACTCATACTCACAAGAACAACAAACTTAAAAGTGATGGGCATTTTTGTAAGAAAGTTGGATTTTTATCGAAATTTTTGTAAGGCAACTTTTGAGGACAGCATCGAGATTCAGAGGTTTAAGAAAAAATCAGAGGTTTTGCGAAAATCCAAAAAACCCGTTTTATAGATAAAAATTATCACAAATAGTATATGTCTAGAAAAGTGGTAATTTTCGCACTATTTTGAACCCAAAATCGTCAAAAAACTTATTTTTATATTTTTACAGAGTCGGCAAGTTTTAGCACAACAATTAACATTAAGTCGCGAGCTTACGCAAAAATTAAAGAATAATAATAGCGACTCTGATGAAGATGAAGCAAAAGAAGAAGAAAAAGTTCCTGAAGTGATTGATAAAGATAATCCATGGGTGAACGGAATCAAGCCAGGAAAAGATGTTGCCGATTTTATCAGCGGTTATCGGAAATATTGGATGGAGAAAAATAAAGAAGGAGAAACTGGGCAATTACAAGAAGACGCTCAAGAAAATGTGACTGTTAGTGAAGAAATCCAGATGGAGAATAATAAACAATTGGAAGAAGAAGCTTCGACTATTGACGAAGGATATCGGGTGGAGAAGAATAAAGATGAAGAAGAAAAAACAGAACAATCTCAAGAAGACAGTCCTGAAGCAACTTTGACTATTAGTGAAGAAAAAGTAACAAAAAAGAAAAAACAATCAAAGGTTGGGAAGAAAAAGAATTCAACTGAAGATTTAAAACAATCCAAATCAACATCTGACTGGGAAATTAGTGTTGTTGATAATGCTACAGACGTCGAAGACATGTTTAATAAATTAGAAAAAAAGCTTCAAAGAACAATGTTGAAAAGAGTGAAGAAATTAAAACATAAAATAAATAAAGAAGACAAAACGAAGACAGAACCTAAAAGGAAAAAAGTTGATAACAAAGTCGATTTAACTCTAAATCCCCAAAAGAAAATTCCAATAATTGACGAAGAATTGATCGAAAACACGAATTCCGATGCCGAAAACTCCCAAAATAACGAAACCTTGTCAAACCTAAAAAACATCTCAACTAAAGAAGTGGCCCAAAACGAGTCAAACATAGACCCCGACAAATACATGAAAGTCAAACCAACAAATCTCTCAACTGCAATTCCCGACATTTTAACAGAAGATAACGAAGAACCAACTCAACGCGAAATCATTTCTGAAGCATTTGAAGACGACGATATCGTCCAAGAATTCGCAAAAGAAAAACAGGACGAAGTCGACCGAGACAAGCCGAAAGATATCGATCTGAGTTTGCCAGGTTGGGGCAGTTGGGGTGGTACCAACATAAAAGTAAACAAGCGCAAAAAGCGAAGATTCACAATCAAAGCGCCGCCAAAAGTCCCTAGAAGGGACGATAATAAAGGAACCCTGATAATTAATGAGAAAGCGCAAAATAAAATTAAAGAACACATGGTGTCTGAAGTTCCGTTCCCTTTCAAAACTGTGAAGGATTTTGAGGCGAGCATGAGGGCACCTATTAGTAACACTTTTGTACCGGAAACGGCCTACAGGAGGTTGATCAAACCAGCGGTTACGACCAAGATGGGTACAATCATCGAACCTATAAGCAAAGATATACTTATAAATAAACGTAATTGAACTCATTTCGTTGTTTTATTCGTTTTCTGACCCTTTAGAGTTTAGTTTTTTTTGAAATTATATCATATTGATGTCTAGAAATTAAAAACTAAAAAAAACTGGTTTGTTAAACTAATAACATTGGCTTTTGTCTGGGTGAGAAACTCAAAAAAAATGTTGGCTCCCATTTCTATATAAATTAAGTTCAAGTAAATTTCATAGAAGGAAATTATTAGTACATTTTTCAAAAACACGTTAGGTGTTATTTTTGCGGATTTTTGTAGATGATGTAAAAAAGGTCTATTGAAAAATTTACTTGTTGAGCTATTTACAAATCCTCGTAAATTATTTTAAAATTTTAAGTTGTGTGTTTGCCTAATATAAACTTGTTTTTTAGAGACAAATTAAAATTACATATTTTTCAATAAATGATAACTATTGTCAAATTATTGTATGGTAGCGCTCAGCTCCGTTTGCGTGTGCGTCATCTGACATTTCTGTCACTACGTTTACATAGCAGGGGCATAGCGGTCAAAAACTGTCAAATATTTTTTGAGGTTACGAAGTGTTTAAATTATGAGTTGTTACAAAAAATACAGATTCACAAAACAAGAACTAATAAACGCAGAATCAAAAACCTAACGAAACGCAAATCACAAAACACAATAAACGAACAGAAAATACTTGCGATTAACACCGATAACACTTTCGACAACCATGCGATGACGTCTATAATTTACTGTCAATGTCAGTTTGACAAATTCGTGGCACTTGACGGTGTTGTCGAAGTGCACATGTAAATTAATGTTCAAGGATACCACCCTTAGATAGCCCTTAGCTGTTTAAATTTGCATTATTTTTGATAATTTTTTATAGCTTTATGTTGGTAATGAAAAAATGAAATTGATGACGCACACGCAAATCGAGCTGACCGCCACTATAGCAACGTTTTCTTTGTACACCATTAAATTTTTATTATGATTACCCCAAACCGCACGGACCCTTCAAGCTAATCACTGAGGCAAGCTTATTGTGTGATTTATTGCAGACAAGTTGTACTCTTTCAGAGGAACTAATCGGTATCGTAAATATTTTCGGGTCACCCTTGTCAAGACAGCTTATTGTGAGGGTTGCTTATGCTAAACACCATTATCTGTTGTAAAACTTTATGGTGTACAAACAAAATGTTGCTACAATAATTTAAGACGATACGTAACGAAAAGAACCCTTAACATATTGCTTCCCTTTCTCTCAGGCTCGACCATATTTTATCTAATATCTCTAAAACTACTTATCGTAAGAGAAAAGTGAAGGCTAATTTGGGATCCTAAAACAATTTTACGTTTAATATAAATTTTCGATTATTGTGATCTTGATGTTTTTTTTATTAACACAAACACGATTAAAAAGAATGACACCATTATCAACCGTACCGGATAGTCAAAGTACGACTAAAATCTTTTAAATCATGAATTTGGACAAACAGCTTGGTTTACAAAACTGTCCAAGTAATTTGCACAATATGCAGTTGGTTTATAAACTAGCCAAACATACACATTAACCATATCATATCAAAAGATTTGTGGCTACGCTTTTAGGGGTGTCATTCTTTTTAATCGTGACTGTACGTATCACGTATACATGGTGATCCCGCACAGCTTCGTCTTCTATATCTCATTTAATATTAAAGTTGGACTTTTGATATTTTGTAGGCGTTATTTATGCTGTAGGACGTATTTCAGGAAAACATTTTCATGTGACATACGTTGGTATGTAACATTTACTTACCGCCCACGGACTGTAAGTAAAATGTTACTGCAAGGTAACGATGTAAACTTACAGCAGACTAAAAAGTGCCGATTACAATGAAAGATATTTGTCAGTGAACGATGACTTACAAAACAGTAGGTATTGCAAAAAATTAATAATAAATAAGAAATGATGCTTTCTTGATGACTTTATTAGTATGTAGGTCTTAAACAAGGTCTAACTGAGGCTAGATGCACTAATCAAGTTGGATTGATCTAAATTATACAGGGTGTTTGCAATATATTTCCAAACTTTTTGATTAATATTTATGTTTTTATTTATTTTTGGTAGAAAAATAAAATCTACTTACAAAAAGGTAGACAAATTTTAAATCGTCGAAGAGTTTACAATAAACGTCGAAAATAGAAAATAACATACCGATCTCTTTCTTTAGATTTACAGACTGATCCAGAAATACTGAGTCTGTTGGCAACACTGGACTTAAATTTTTAAGGATACCAATGGAGTACTCTTCTAGTTAACAACAATCTTGTAGGGTTGTACGTCAAATAATTGTCAAAAAAAATCGAATTCGGTTGCAATGTTGCAATTTATGAGTACAAATACTTCCAAATGTGTTGCCAACAGACTCAGTATTTCTGGATCAGTCTGTAGCTCATTTCACAAGTGAGATTTTTTTGGAAAATGTATACATAAACAATTTTGTCTTTTTTAATTTTCCAAATTAGTCGCTTTTTCCAGGAAATTAAATTAAATACATCGAAAATGACTATTTTTGAATTTTTTTTAATTGAATTCAATTCAAAAAGACAAAAAACACACTACGTGCCACTGCTACCAACACAATTTCGTTTAATTCAACCATGCCAAAAAAATTATAAATGGTTCCGTAGCCCCAGTGCAAAGTCCCATCGTGCAGGTTTTTATCATTTTATGTAACAAAACCCCCGGTGGAATTTTTCCCCACGATTTGAACCGCAACGTGTTTGACAGTTGCATCCTAACCTCAAAATGTACAGATCTACTTTTAGAACTTTGAACGTGTTTAGTAATTTATTTCGACACAAAACCTCCCTAATTCTCACACGGAACGGCCCCCGAGTGCTGTTCAAGTCACCACTAGTCATAATTCAACATCGGAATTACGCCGAAGATGCAAAAAAGCAGCCGGTCAAGTCGCCCCTCGGTAGTCTCATAGCCAAAGAAACGAACGAGAAAGCAAATTCGGAGGAAGAAGAAGCAAGAAAACAGCGAGAGGCGTCATGGCGAACAATGAAACTCACACTAATCTTCTTCGGAGTGTCTTTCACGTGTTTGGGTTCGTACTTGATTTTTGTCTTGGGGGCTCCGGAAAGAGACAGAGAGGGGCGCGTGATCGAAGACGACTTGTCGCACTTGCCGCTGTGGCGCCAGTATTTAATGAGAACGTACCGGGAGTTGGATAATTACAGGAGGTTGATTAAGGAGCCCTCCAGGGACAAGTTATTGCCAGACCCCCTTCAGTACCCCTATTTACAACCTAAATATACTCTTGTCTTGGAACTGACCGATGTTCTGGTGCACCCCGATTGGACTTACAACACTGGTTGGAGGTTCAAGAAGAGGCCAGGTTTAGATTACTTTCTTGAGTCTCTTCATGGACATTTCGAAATTGTTGTCTACACGGCGGAGCAAGGAATGACGGTTTTTCCCCTGATTGAGGCCATGGACCCCAAAAACCTCATCTCGTACAAGCTGGTGAGAGACGCGACGCACTTCGTAGGCGGGCACCATGTCAAAAGTCTGGACAAATTGAACCGGGATTTGAGTAAAGTTATTGTAGTGGATTGGAATCCGAATAGTGTGCAGTTCCATCCGGAGAATCTTTTGAAAGTCAGGAGATGGGAAGGGGCTGATGAGGACTTGTCTTTGGTTGATTTATCGATCTTTTTGAAGACGATAGTTGATAATAATATTGAAGATGTTAGAGAGGTTTTACTGTATTATAGCAAATATGACGATCCGATTGAAGCATTTCGAGAGAAACAGAAAAAGTTGATGGAGCTTTTGGAGGCACAAGGGGCGAAGAAAAAAGAACAGGAAGCTAAACCGAGACCGTGGGTGCCGACGATTTTCTCAAGGAAGCAGTTCTAGTTAGATTAATTTAAGGCTTGTAATTATTTCGGTAAAAATTAAAGTTTGATATGTAAATAAAGCGGGTGTTTTATTTTTCTTATACATAAAACCCTATTGATCAAGACAAAAAAATTCTTGGCCCAAAATTTGTCGTTGGTATTTAATTTAACACAGAACTCTTTTCTTATGATACTCTCAATTTGTGCTTTATATCACTTCGAAAAATTTAAATGTACTGTTGCAAAATTCTACTATGAACTGAAATGGGATATACACTATGTTCCGTCTAAACTCCACATTAGAAGTACTGAAAGTTCTAATAAAGATATTCATCTGGAAGTTGGTACTCAACCATAATCGGTTGAGTTCTTTTCAATAAAAATATTTTTAAGATGCCGGCACTTCCGGTTATACCAGAAGTTGGTATCAACTTTCTTATTTTAAAAGCTGTTTTTCACTGCGTTTTTGGATTAGTTGAGTTATTTAAAGGCCGTTTTTATCAGCTTTTCCTATACCTGACTTTAACCGTTTTCGGGATATTTAAGATTCCTTGAAAAATTTTGGTTTTGCTTAAAAAATCGGTAACTTTCTTTGTTTTAAAGATTTCGAAATCATATTTGGAGAATTAAAAGAGAAAGCAGTTATTTGTTTTCCAGTGTGTTCAAAGTAATTTAATAAACCCAAAAAATTTAAAGTTAAGTTTGAACAAATACTATTAAGAATAATCTGACGTTTCGTATTGAAAAATGTCGAACATTTGTCAAAAATGCCTTATGCATTTTATTTATTTAGTTTCTTTTCAACAGACTTTGTACTTTCAATGAGAGAGCTAATCGTTAATAACTATTTCATATTTTTTTAATGTTATTTAAAAATAAGTATTAGCTGCGATTGATGTTTGAACTAGTTCAGGATCGCTACTGCGAACAAAGCGATTATTGTTTCCCAAATTTTATCTGTTTCTTAGGCAAATACAGGATGTTTCGTTTTTATTGTTACAAATTTAAACGAGTGATAGAACATTAAATTTTAAGACAAAAGTTTCTTAGAAACATGTATCGAAAACTACTTCGTAAGGGAGCTACACCCCCTGAAAGGGCTGCTTCTTGTAGTGAGGTTTTCTTAATATAAATTAATATAATAAAGAAACCATTTTTATGTAAGAAACCATGAAATTTATGATCTATGATTTTGTCACAGTGTCAAAAAACTTAAGCCAAAATAGTTTGGGTAGTTTTTACTCTACACCCCTCCAGTTTAGGACGCCCCTGATTAAAAATATCTACATTTGATTCTCGAATTCGATTAGGCGTATAAAGATTATTGACTGTACTAAATTTTGCAATTTTATCTAAAATAGTTTCTGAAATATTGAGAAAAACTCACTAAAAGAAGCACCCTGTTTAGGGCGTGTAGCTCCCTTACGAAGTATTTTCCGATACATGTTCATAGGAAATTTTTGTCTTAAAATTGAATGTTCTATCACCAGTTAAAATTTGTAACAATAATAACGGAACAGTCTGTATACAGGAGCGACAGAATAGACTGACTTCTGACGTTAAGAACTTATGTTTAGTGGCTTAAATGAAAGATTAATATGCAACCAATAACAATGATTCCAGCTGATCAGTTCAGTAATCGTTAAAAAATTTCAAAAATCTACGATTACATACATACGATACATTGTTATCGATATTGTAAAATTTGTTTTGACAGTTTTACTAAAATTTCATAATAGACTATTAATTATTGTTTAATTATTAATTAATTATTATTTAAAAGATAAAAACCTAATGTTAATTCAATTAATGTTTTCAAAAATTAAACGAGATATTCAAGTGATAATACACTTAGCAAGGACATTAGTATTTTTTGTTCTTAGAAGTTAACCTGTCAGAAATAATCCACCTTGGATCCTACATAAGTGTAATCAAAACAATATCTAAAATTTTACTTCATCTCCTAATTGAAACGATGATCCAAATAAAATAAAAGTTTTGCCATAATGGTTCCGGTTCTAGATCCTTGAAAAATTTTGATTTCGATCCGGTACCCAAACAAAATAACGGTTTTCAGTTCTTATCGGCGTCGCTGTATGCGACATGTGTAGTGAAACTGGCAGCAATGAAAAATCTGGATTTTTCCTTCCTGTTCAGTTTTTTTTGTACATGTGAAGGTAAATTAGAGGTATAACAGTTTTGCAATGCCCGGTCCAGAAATGACAATTTTTGTCTATTGTTAGAGAGTAAAAATTGATTATACAGCGTGGGCAAAAGTATGGTACCGGTCGTTTTGTGTTTAATGTAAATAAATTATTAAAATTGCGTTTTGGACTCATTACGAAGATTTTCCGAATTTGGTCGAAGTGATTGTATTTATGGATGTTGTTTTTATTCGAGTAATTTTTTATTTATTTTATTTATTACTCAAATTTTTTACGATAAAAACGTCCATGATTACAACTACTTCAAAATTTGTTGTTGTAAATTATTCATACTCTTCAAAAAATTATTATCAAATGAAAATGATGTAATTTATAGTTTCAATGAGAGATCTAATGATTAATAACTGTTTTGCAATTTTACCAACTTTATTTAAAACAATAATTCGGTGTAATGCGACGTTGGTGATTTTATAGTTTTGCACCAGCTAATTAATATACAGTCTGTATCAAAAATACGAAAATGTTTTTGTAAAGAGCAGTTGCTTTTTATTTTTCTTTATCAATAAAAATTCTGTTATCTGTCGCCTAAGTAATTTCAAGGGTAGGGGAACCGCACCGCAAGATAGTGGACCTTACAGTTTCTGAATAAAGTAAAGTAAATACTTCTACTTGTAACAGGAAAAGATAGGCGTAATTTATATTTTATCAGAAAGAAAGAGATAAAACTAGAATATTATATTAAAAACCAAGTTCCATAAGACCAGTCTTGAAGCACGAATTTTTTGTAATATGCTTCATTTTTGCCGTTTTTTAAACAAAAACTTGATTTTAATCGACTAAGGGATTTTTGTAACGGTTGGTAATGTCTCATTTTTGAAAGTGAAAATATGATTTAAAATCTCTATTTCATCCCAATTCTGTCAAAACACGAGTACGAAAAATAATAAAGGTAATCTTCCAAGAACACCCTTTGAAATTTGTGAAATTGCAAAATAAAAATTTTTGTAAAATATTCCAACAAATAATGACTATTTCTGACATCACACTTGATAATGTTGAATGCTTTAAAATGCCTATTAAAGCATCAAAATGGCGGGGAATTATAAAAACATCATATGCTATATTTTAATCATAATACCTACCTACGCCTCGACTTACGCATAAATTGATTAATAATAATAATGATAATATCATAATTATTGACACCCGACTTACCGATATGTCATATACAGGCTGATTTTAAATTAAAGTACGGTATAAAATTTAGTAGTTTATTATACAAGTAAAGAGTGTGAGTGATGTGTTTCCGGTTATACCGGAAATCGCTATTAGCTTTCTTATTTGGCACTGGCGAAACAACCGCCGGCGATACTCTTCATTTATACTAAAAAGACCGTCGTTCGGAGGCGTTATCGCCTCACGTATAAAAAAGCAGGCGGAATTATGAATTAAATCATTATTTTCGGGGGTTTAATATGAATTTATCGATGGATGCCGCTGGTCGGCAGTTTTCTGTAAGTATTTAAAATGTTAAATACCGCCGAAAACATTATCACACCTAAGCTTATATTTTAATCTTTCATTTTCATAGTATCTGCCTACATCTTGTCCACCTGAATATACATGTTTATTTCAATTTACTTTATAGAATAAAACGTACATATCACTGAGTATATTGAAATAAATAAATAAAGCAAAAGGTAAAACTAATCAAAATCAATCTTCGTTCATTTGGAATAAATTATTTAAAGCATTGAGATAATCTTCGGAAGTGTCTCCATGCTTCATTTTTTCACAAACGTTACGTATAACCTGCGTATACCGACTAAACAAAAAATATGGAAATATGAAAGTTTATTATTGTTTAAAGTAGACAGTTTCAACTAATCACTTGTCTTCAAAAAATAATAATTGGTGAAAGATATTAGGTTAGAAATAACGTAAATATATGTTAAAGATGAAATTTTATTTTGATTTTGTGTTATGCATATTTTCTTCTTAAATGACAAGCCAGTATTAAAATTAAATGTCTAAAAAATGAAAATTTTTATATGGATAGCCAACAACAAAATAGGCGACCCATATTTTTTTATTTTAACCAAAGCTCAATCGTTTTAGAGAAAAATAATTGAAAAGGTGAAAATTCCTGGCCAGACGTCAACAATGTTTCTTTTTGAATCAGCCAGGCACAGAACTAGAGATAAAAAACTTGCCAACAAAGATAGCTTGAAAGACGTACGTCTTTTCTTTATTTCTGCCTCTGTTGTTTTACATACAACCTCAGATGTGCTGCAGAAGCAGTCATTTTACCAAAACACAAACTCCTGCAAAATATTAGCACACAACACAGTCACAATCGACAACGCACGGTTTTGACGTTTGTATTTGACGTTTACCAGCCCAAACGTAGGTCGTAGCGTTAATTGTATGCAGGGAAAAACTGACGAATCATTAGTCGAGACATTGCTTACGTCACAGCGCAAATTTTCCATTATTACTAAAAAAGTACCGAATTAAAATAACTCAGATCGATTGTACTAGACATCATTTTGTGTCTACTTTCAGAATCTGTAATTTCCAAAAACTTTTACTTTTGAGTATAACACTCCATTCCCTGTTTGCAGTCTTGACCAAGAAAAATTGTTCTATGGTAGGTTGCTATTAAGAAAAATTGAGCTGAAAATTGAACTCAAAAACGAAAAACAAAATTTTTTTGGAAACCGATCACATTTTTATAGTACCGCCTAAAAACTATGACATATACCTAACTTTAATTCTTTCCACGACTGTTGTTCACTTGAGTAATGCAAATGTTCATTTCATTTTTGAAAAAACTAATCGATGAAATTAGAATGTAGTAGGTATACTATAAAATAGTAAAAAAAAAATCCCTTATAGGTAGTAATAATGTTGCTTATGCCATAGATACGAGTAGACGTAGTACACCTTTATTCTACAAGTGGTACATTATTTCATTTAGTTATGGTCTATTGTTTTATAAACAGTTGTCAGTGTCAAAATCGTGTATAAAAGTAGCTCATATAGACTCAAAAAATTGGGAAATTAGATTTTTATTACGTACCTGGATTTGGGGTGAGTAATACACCTAGTTATATGAATTTCTTTCACTTAATCAATTTCTCTTCATTAACTTATTTTCCAATTTTTAACACACTGGAGAACAGATATAGGCTTTCTCTTTTAATTCTTGAAATATAATTTCGAAACCTCTAAAACTAAAAGAGTTACCGATTTGTTAAAGGCATTGGCAACTTAAAAAAACAACTTTGTCTTGAACGATAATACCGAAAACGCTTATTACAATAGTGGAAACCGTTTCTCTGTTTCTGCTCTCTATTTCAAGTTATTTAGATTTAAATTTGAAATAATAGTGTCGTAACCGTCTCGAGCATTCAATCCAATATTTTAAGATCAAATGGTTTTTGACAATTAAGTGACATTGTCATAGTTTAGCAAAATTTCTCAGATGTATTCGCGAAGTTCAAGACAAAATTTGGAACAGAAATTAGTCGAAAAAGTAGTTAATTTTTAATTTTGTTAAAGATGTGTAAAAAATGTTCAAATATCTGTCAAGTTTTTGGTGATTGAAAGAGTTCAGTGATAAGAGGGGCGGTTTTTACGTTACGATTTCCTACTTTCAAAGCGTTTATCTCGCTTATTTCTCATTCCTGAAAATGTTGAAAAGAACCTAATGGTATAGAACGGACGATATTTGTTAAAACCATGTTAAAACATAAAATACAATTTGTTTTAAAATGATTGTTAATCAAGTCGACTATGGAATTTAAATTCAGTGTGCCGCTTCGTTCAAATGACTATTTTCGACTGTTGTTTCAAGTGTAGGGTTTGTCTTTATTTGTAATTTATGTTTCCGTGATTTTTCGTTTTTAGATGAAGCCTTTTTACATCATTTTGACGGATCTGTCACTTTGACGGCATTCACAATTTAAATTAAGCGGCACATTACGTTCACATTTCATCGGTGACTTGATGAACAACCATTTTTGAACACATTGTTATACGTAAAATAAGTTGCCAATGCCTTTAAGTGACAGGTGTAAATCCAAAAATTTTGAAAAAATCTTAAATACTGTATCTTAGAAACTATAAACATTCAGCTAAGTCAAATTGGGTTATTTGACTTCTTTTGAGCTATACTGTCACTCTTTAAAATATGTACAATTTTCAAATTCATCTTATATTTTCGTTTTACCTGTAGGACGAACACGTAAAAAAAAGAATTTTTTATTAGTTTTAGGTGAGAAGATTTTCAAGTTTGTTCCTTTTCTTACTTGTACTGAAGCTTGGAAATGTAGGAGTCGGTTTTACTTACCCCTCCTAATTTTGGATATCTATACGAATATAAAAATTGCACACCGTGCACTGTTTGGACCAGTAAAGTATTTTGGGGAAGAACTTTTTGGAAAATCTGTTACATTATTTATTCGCCTGCAATCAAATATATGCAAGCACATTAAATTAGAAAATGTTTTAATTTGGTTTCTTTTGAGTGAGTTCTGCATTGTAGTGGTTTAAAATCTTACTTAACTTCTTACATTAAAGACATTTTAGGTGGATCATTTAATGGAAATTTCCTAACCAAATATTTCGATGAAGGATCACCACTAATCACGGAACAAGTTGGGCACTCTTTTGAAAACAAGTGTTTTTTATATCCACGTTACACAGCCTTGGAATCTGAATTCAACGACACTGAAGAAAATGTTTATGTTAAATCAGAAAACATCTCCGAGACAACTTTTCTCCTTTACGAATTACAATTTCCAGCCTTTCCGAATTACAAGATCAACATTTTTAACTCCACGATGACGATTAAAAAATGTGACAAAGATGACTCTTGTAAACTGTTACGAGAGTGCACTGACGCAGTAAGTTTCAAAAACATGGGACGGTTCTTCAGAATTCCGTCAGCTTTTTAAAATTTTATTTTCACAGTGCAGTATCTTTGTAGTTTATTGAAAGCGACGCCAACCACCCACCATTATCTGACGATATTGTGTATCTTTCTTGGAAAAAAAAACTTTCGGGGTTATTTCTTCTGGTTCAATATAAAGAAAAAATAAAAAGATGTAGTGACTTCAATAAGCCTTTGAACATCCACAGAGTAGTTTTGCAAAGCAATAAGAAACTACAATTTGCTTATACAAAACGTAAGTTTTTTGAGTCGTTACTTATTATTGTTAATATTATTATTTATCATTATTAATAACATTAGTGCAGAGATGGCGATATCCGAAAAAATTCGGACGGACTTTAGCACAGTAAAACTTTTTTTCTTCAAAATTGAGTTTTATTTTAAAATTATAGTTTTTCAATGTTTTAACACAGATAGCGTGATGACGGCAACTGGCGAAAACCAAGAAATACTTCCAGTAAATGTTAGCTTGGGACCAGATGAATCAGTATATGTACGAATTTCGCAATGTTCTATTTGTTCAATGACATTGCGGTTAAAATGTGGTCTTGATGATATCGACAATAAAATAGCACGATCTGATAATGGACCTCGTTTGGTATTTGGTACAGAATAAATGATAGTATTTATAAAACTTTTAGCATTTTGTAGTTGTTTGCAAATAGCTTTTTTATCTACGGATGGCAGGAAATTGAAATGTCACCGAAGAAACGAAATCAAAGAAACAACTGTAAGTTACAAATGTTTGGAAGTTATAATAACACCGAGTTGTTACCATCTGAAGTTACTAAATTCTGGAGAGCAACATATCGTAAGTATAAGCATAAACATACATTTTATAATGTAATACAGTATTTGCGTCCAGTTTTACATTATGCAAGTTCAAATTTTTACAGGTTTAGCCAAAGGAACTTCGCCACCACCACCACCAACAACAACAACAACACTAACAACAACAACAGGTATATTATTCAATGAATAGATTATTAAATTTAGCAACGTTGTGTAAAACTCTTAGGACCGGTTTATAAAAGCGTCATTAATTTAATCTTCAATTAAATGCGTAATTAACTGGTCACGTGATTAAAGTGAAGCAATTTGATTGGTCCATTCGCGTTGTTAACTTTTAACAACGAATAAAATTTTAGCAAAGTTTTCTATAAACCGGCCCTTAACCTACATTGTTTGTCAAACCAATTTCGGGGAATTACCAGCTTTCGCTTTCATGTTTCTTTGACATTGCGTCAAGTACTTTCCGCTAGACTTATTCATATGTCATTGTTGAGTTTATTTAGTTCTTAAATATTTTTTAGCTGAATCAACTCAAACCAGAAAAAGTTCAACAGTCACATTAGTGACAGACGCTTTTCTGTTGCCGTCAGACACGACCACATCAAGAAATACATGTATTACAAAAGAAAGCTCATGTTGGATCAGCATTACGTTAGCATGCATTTTTGGCTTCGTGGCTTTAATTTTATCTATTGCTACTGGCGTTCTCCTCAAAAAATAATTCGTGGACTTCAGCCTAAGGTCTCGAGGTTAGAAAAAGAAAGAAATTAATAAAAAAGTAGTTTTTGCTTAAAATGTTTAATCTGTGAGTTACAAAATAACGTAAAATGTATTCGTTTTCAGTACCTTTTCAAATGAATGTATAAATCGGAAAACAAACATAAAAACTCTTGAGTGCCGGAGTTAGGAAAAGTAATTTTTTTATTATAGGCGTGGGATTTTTATCGATGCGAAGTCTAGACTAGAATGGAAAAATGATTATGTTCTTTTTATTTTTTATCTTAGTTGAGAAAAATTAAATTTTACTTGCTTACTAGTTATTAGTTATTCGTTGTAGGTATACCGCATTTTTTTAACTTACAAATAGTTAACAAACAATGTTCAAACACATACTACAGCAAAAACAACACGGCTGTTGGAAAATATACAGGGTCTCTCAAAATTGGCGGATTCCGAACTCAGAGCATTGTAGAGAATTACTTCAGTATTCAAATATAGAAAAAAAACGAAAGATAAGAAAACTTAATTCAAACAGTGACCTTCGAACCAATGTATCATTTTTTTTTCCAAATTTTTTTTTCCTACATTTGGAGTTTTAAAGTGATTGTGTACAATGCTCTGAACTCGGAATTCGCCAATTTTGAGACACCCTGTATAGACACGTAGTTGATCGATCAAAAAAATTATATGTTAAACATGCTTTTGAAGTTAAATAAATATAGAGTTAGATAAAGATGCACCCATTTAGAATTTCTGTGGTATGTGTGTTTAGTATAAAGGCTTAAATAAGTGTGATATCGCTGATGTGTTTTGTTTGGAAGATTGGTATTTAGATTATGCAGTCATTAATTATTATTCAAATCAAAGATGTTTATTTAATTTTTGACCAATATTTTTCACGTTTTTTATGTTTTTTCAATTTAATGTAAAATGTGTTCTTCAACATCTGCGTTATAAATAATAAATAATTGCAGCAACAAATGCTGAAAAATTATGAACCGTTACCAAACACAATAAATACAAACTTCACAGAAGACTGTTTGACAATATTGAACATGTAATGGTCTTCAAGATTTTAATACGTAATCTTTTGAATTGGTTTGAGGCAGGAAATAGTTACGGAGGTAGATACAAAAAAAGCGAAATTATGGCATTAAAATTAATGTTTAATTTTTATCAAAACAACTAATTTGGCAAAAAAATGATTTACCTACTATTTTACGAAAACAGAGTTTTGCATACCTATTGCTATCAGTTCGTCAAAAAATGCGTAATCTAACTATGTTCCTGCATCAACCAACAATTGCGGTATCACCTTATAATAAACAACCATTAGATTAGAAATAGGATGGAGTTTATCTGCGCCTATAACGCACTTCTAATTATTTTGACAGTTGTTTAAGAATGTAAGTAATTTTGATTTTTATGAAAAAATGTTAATGATACGAACAAATAGTCGCAGATAAAACTTTGTCTTATGTACTTGCACATGTTTGTTCTTTTACGCATATTTGCTTTGCTTGTTAGGTGCTTGATAGTTCATGATTTACTGGGGAAAATGGTACAAATTCTGGAAAGTCTGGACTTTTCATGAAACGCTGTAGACATTTCATGAAATAATTTCGCCAAGTGGCTGCGACATATATATCAAATAATTTGTGTTTATTTTAAATAACTACTATATTAGAGAAATTAAAATTTGCATTTGAAGATGTAAGCTGATACCACATTTCTCCACTAGCTAAATCTGTAGGTAGTAAAAATATGATCACATGCATTCGATGTGATTTGGGCATGACATTCATTTACGTCAAATTAATTAGGATTTTATCTAAATTTTTACTAAAGATGTGGAATTTATTAAAATTATATTTTTTAGTAAAAAATAGCTTTTTGGCATTTTTTTACAGTTGTCTACCCAAATCAAATTTAAACAAGTTTGCATGCCCTTACATATTTAATATTATATTATTATATAAACATTATTTGCATCAACACGTTTTGTATTATTTATAACCTTTCCATTCCTAGCAAAATATATTACATTTATACCTACAACTGAGGTAGACATTACACTGTAATCAACCTATGTTCAATTGATTTATCACCTTTTAGGGTAAAGGGATGAAAAATATTACGTCATAAGATATGAGGTAAGTAATCTTGTAGTCATCTCTACTATTGTGTTTTTTAAATTAAAACTAGATTTAATTACAGTACAGGGCACTAAATAATAAACAGATTTATCAGTTTGTGTTAAAAATATATTTCTGTGTTACGAGTAAAGACTTTTAGAACAGATTTACAAAACTGGAAGTTCTTATAGACAATAGATATTTTATTCATGCATACAGTATAGGGCCAATAAAGTTTCATTATTTTGTTGATTTGTGATTTTTGTAAAAAATCCTAAAACAGGTCAATTTTTGTTTTTTAATGCCCACAATTTGCACAGCCACCTCTGATCTCTGATATTTTTTCAAATGTATAACGTTATAGTATATATCAAATGATAAATATATGTTATATTATACAGGCTGTTTACGGTCTAGGAGTCAAAACTTTACCTAGTACTAAAACCGTGTAGAAATAAGGTAACTGCGAAAAAAAACTCAGGGAATTGTTATTTTTAAGAATGTTATTTAACTTCGAATTATTGGTACAGGGTTTAAGGGTCAATGAAATGATTTTTTGTTAAAGTAAAATTTAATTGTAACAAATAAGAATACTGTAACCACGACATTGAAAAACTTCACTTTATAATTTTGACACTGTCATAATTTCATTTGACTTTACTTTAAATTTAATCAGAATTTAAATCCGCTGGTTCTCTGTGTGATCAACTATTACTGAAATAATAAATTCGTTGTCATGATTAGGACTTACGGCGAAGCACAAGCTAATAGTAAATGTTGTAGTTGAAGTAGCAGTTCACAAACAAATACTGAAAATTGAATGATTTTTTTGTTGTAATGTAAATTTTTATTTTTTATAGCGTTTTGGGATTCTTATATCACTCATATCATCTTTTTTAAGTTTCAGTCCCATGACTGTAAACACCTTGTATGATATATATGAACGAGCACTTTGAAAACAATACAACGCACTATTTGTTTTTTGAATACGTGTTTTCAAAGCCTACGTGATAAAAAAAACTTTTTTTATAAGTTGAAGAGTATTTATTGCACCGTTCTTTTTCGGGCAAATAGCATAATGTTTGTAACATGCATTTCTAAATTTTTGTTGTGATCTCCATTTGAAAAAAAAGTTTAAGGTGGCTGTGCCAATCATACAGCAAATAAACAAAAATCACATGCATCAAATGATGCGCAAGGAAAAACATGAATTGACTTGTTTCAGGTTTCAGAATTTTTACTAAGTCATCAATTTACAAAATAATAAATTGATTCCTTTTATTGGAACTATATTATTGTACGGACTGTTTATAAAAGAGTGTAGGATTTTAGGTGGTTCTGGAATTTGAATTTGTCTCATTTAATTATTTTGAAAAGTACCAACTTTTATCTACTCAGGTAACTAGTACAACCAAATTTTTCATATACTAACATTGTTTGTTTTTTGTGTAAAGAAGCGGCAAACTTTTAATACCTTTTACGATCCTACATTCATTTATTATAGACAGATTGTACAATTAATTAGTTAAGAATAATTTACAAATAATACTTATCATGAGATAGAAAATGTACTGAACTATAACAAGTCTTGAAAGGGAAGTGTAACTTTAAACTTTAGCCATATTTCTATTCAAAACATAATGTTGCAAAAGACAGTAGAGGAGAGTGAGGAGACTAAAGAGGTGTACAGAAATACTGTTTCTATGTGAGCAAATAAACATTTAAAAAATTCTTAGACAAACTTCTCCCGAAATTTTGCTATACCTGTTGATTATCTCCACTCCCCATTTATTTTTTCACTTGTTAAAGTAGCATTCTACAATGTTAAGTGGTAAAAAAACACCACTTCGGAACAATTTACATTAAGCAAGGAATAAATTCTTGAAAGTTTTTATCTGTGTATGGCTAAAATTCCGCAGGCACGGTTTGCTCTAATTCTGTTCATTTTCGATCTATTGTTACATATAGCTAATAAATACATAGCATAAATAATTAATTAGCTAACAGTCACTACACAATACAGTACAAAAATAAGTAATTGTAATTAATTAAATTGATAATTAAAATCATTATTAATTGAAAAAATGTCTAAATGGTAAAATGAGAGGTGTAAATTTATGGGATAAGGGGAGAATACCACGGCGCTAATAAAAATCGTATACATTCTTCTAGGCGGGGTGAAAAGGGGGAAATTTTTTAAAATGCTATCATTGCTTGACTGCTTTATTTAAATGAGAAAGAAATCATGCAAATTGAAAAAAAAGGAGTTCTTTTTTTAACATTTTTCTATCAGTGCCTCTCTTCGACTTTTGATATACTCGATAGAAATTCTTAATTCAAATATTTTTTATCTGGAATATTGGACGCAAGAGGAATACTGTTTCAGTTTTTGACTTTTTATACCAACACCATGAAATTAATAGATTACAGCAATAATAAACAAACTTACGCCTAAATACAATGAAACTAAGCCAACACATGAACAGTTTTCCGCTTCTGTATTTGATGGATTGCTATTGTTCTTTGTTTCTTTTTTTTTGTTAACCGAAGTCGAAATGGTGGCATCTAAAAATTAATAATTAAATATATTTAATAAATAAATATTATAATATTATAAATAATAAATATAAATTTATTAAATAAATTAATTAAAATTAATTACGTTCTAATCAATAAAAAACTAATAAGTATAAGGTTGGAAATAAATTTGTGACTCAATGCCTATACTAAAAAAATTGTTATAAAATGTTTCAGAATCAAATACATATTCGCTAAACTGACAAGAAATACAAAACAGTAAGTATACGTACGATATGTTGCTGTCCAAGGTCTGTCAGTGTTCACAAGTTTTGTCTTATTGTAACATCCAAAAATTTCTAACTTACAGTTGCTATATGTTGTTTGTTTCTTTGATGATAGTTCAATTACTTTCCATCCAGTGGTAAAGAAATCATTTGAAAATGACTACAAAAATACTGATGGGTAGAAGATTATATTTTTTTAAATATTTATAAAATACCAGACGAGGCCCTTGATCAGGTGGCACTATTTTACTGCAAACAATTTCATTGTCACAAGTTAACAGTAATTTCATTTCGCAATAGTATGATTGCAAGGCTCGCAAATATACGGATTCACCTCTTTTCAAACTAAAATTTTCTGATTGTCGTTGAATGTCCTCACCTGTTGTCGTCACCTGAACTAAAACAACCTCTTGTAAGAATTTAAAAAAATATTAAAAATCTGAAAAACTTTTGTAATAATAAACTCACATTTTGCATAAGCAAAATTTCTTTTCCTATCACCTTGCACAACTACTCTCTTGATGTCAATACGATTATTAAAATCGGCACATCTTGTTATTTTTTGTTTAAACTGAACTAGAAGAAATATTGTCGATGATGTTTTTTTCCAAGAGATGTACACAATATTGTCTGGCAGTGGTGATTGCTTTTCATTATGTTCTTCATCTTCAATTACCTACAAAGAATTTAGAATCGAAAACCAATTTTAGCCTTACATCATACGTTTTCTGAAATTTGGTGATGCAATAAATGTGTAAAACATCACTATTATTCATAAATTTAAATTAAATGACCACAACCACAGAACAAACCGGAAATTTGCAACTGATTATGGAAAAAATGAAGTCAACAGGATAAAACGTGAATTACACTGCTTTTTGTAATTTGGCGCCAATTTGGTGCATTAATAGACATATTAAAGCACTCAACGTTATAAAGTGCGATATCATAATAGTCATTATTTGACGAAACATTTTACGAAAATTTTTAGGGTGGCAGGAGGCAAATTTGCGACTGTATTTTTGACAAATTCTAAGAGCGTTTTTGCAAGATTACCTTTATTATTATCTATACACCTGTTTTTTGACCGAATTTAGATAAAACATAAATTTTAAATCAATTTTTCACTTTCAAAATCGTCACAAAAATGCCTAAAACCCCTAAAATAACAATTTATGTTTGAAAATGGCAAAAACCTTGTTTTTTAATATACTGAATAATCATACAATGTAATTATTATTACAATGACAAATTATTTTATATTACAAATAACAAGTTTTGAAACTTACTCCTTCAATGCAATCTTCTAATATATTACAAGAGTTCTCCTTCCTACATTTTCCAATCATCACCACGCTCGTATTTGAAACGAAAATCTTGTAATTCGGAAAATCTGGAAATCGTGATTCGTAGAGATGAAATGTTGTCGTTCGAATGTCATCGATTTTAACGTATACATTTTCCTCGGTTTTGTTAAACTCAGTTTCCAAAACTGTGTAGCGAGGAAACAATGTATAAGTGTTGGCAAAAGCTAAAGATTGAACAAATTGCTTCGTAACTAATGGGGATCCCTGCTCGAAATATAATGTTTCGAGATTTTTACGAAATAAAACATCTGGAATGTTAATTAAATTACAAAAAAAGTGCAGTCAATATTAATTTACCTTCAGCGAAACAGTGAAAACAAAAAGTAACGAAAAAAGTTAAAGTTATTTTCCAAGAAACTACTCGTACGAACCTAGAACATAAAATAACATACCTATATAAGTATAACATAAGAATCACATTTTTTCAGATGTCAGTTATTCTTGTAATGATCCTTATAATACAAAACCAAAATTATAAAATACGAAGTGACCCAGAATGACTGTTTCGGTTGGTGACCGATTTGAAAATACATTTGAAAGCACCTAGGCACTAAAAGGGCACTAAAAGTTCTTTTACATGGTGACAGAAAATTTTAAAATAAACACAAAGGTGCTTTTAGACTTTTTGTATGCCGCATGGTTTTGAAATCACACACGCAGTGAAATACATAGCTTTCCGTTTGAAATAGGAAAGTTGATAGCGACTTCCGGTATAACCGGAAGTGTAAAAATGTTTGACAATATTTTCATTTTGCAGGATCTAATAAAAGATTATAGTTGTATATAAATTTTCAGATATCTATCATTATTACAATTTTTATTTACAATTATTACACTATTTAAATAATGGTTACACAGAGAATTATTTTACTATGTTTCCTTGCATGTATGTATTTACCTAGGATAAAATTTTGTCGATTTATTTAAGAACCATATAAGATTAATTTGTTACAAGATTTTTACAAAATTAAAACATCTTTCAGTACAGATTTTTAATTTTTGAAGTTAATATTACAGTTTGTACAGACTGTTTCAAGTTTTAGTGCCAGTGAAAAAATAAATATTTCTATAATTTGTTTCATAACCATAAAAACGCCAATGTTGCATTTTACCAAATTATTTTTTTTTAATGAGATTGATAAAATAGTAAAATATGTAGTTATCCTTTCTTGAAAGGATAAATTATATTAGCTATAATTTTTTTGAAGTGCTTGAATAATTTATAACAGTTTATTTTGAGAAAAAATACTACGTTGGCGTTTTCATAGTTTTGAAACAACTAATAGTAGCCCAAAAGAAAAAAACTTATATCGCAAACGTTTATTTGTATATTATATTTCTCACTTACATTTTGGTATTCGCCGAATATTTTGCACGACTTCAGTCATTTTCTACGATTGCTTTACAACTATTTTGTTTGAGTTTGCTACATATTTGCTCATAGTTTACACATCCGTAACTGCACCTATTATTTCTCCAGATTTATGTTATGACTCAACTAATTTGTTAAGGGAAATGTTTTGAAGACACGATCTTAGGTATTTATACCGGATGATTTAAAAGTACCGGACCATCTCTCGGGTGCTGATAAAGGACATCAAACTAAATTAAAAGTTCCTATGAGAAAAAATTGTATGAGACTTTTTTCACGAGATTAGCTCTTCAAATTTAAATTTTTAAGTTTGAATCACCCTGTAAGTGCGTTAAGGGCCATGCAGCAAAACACTCCATTTTCATAATTAAGGTGCGGCTTCTCTGTAGAGCGGCAACTATAATAAATAATACAGCATTTTGTGGATTACCTACAAATTACAAGCAAATACAGGGTGTTTCACATAATTTTACGATGCAATCGATAATATATATTTCGATGTGAACTCGATTAGGTACAAATTTTGTTTTTGTTTTTTAAGTTGCCAGTGCCTTGAAAAAAATAATTCGGTAAATTGCGACGTTGGCGTTTTTATAAATTTTTATTTATTTTAATTTTTTTATATAAAAAATTTATATTATTTGATTTAAAATATTATAGTTATGTTTTGAAATAATTCTACGTCTTGTAAGCTTTTGTTATATGCAACTACCAAAACACTTCTCCCAACATGTCCTCTAATTGCAATTTTTAGTAATTTTCGATTTAGATGCAACTGTTGGCAAGAACCGCCATTCTGTCAATTTTTTGGGGGATAAGATAATTGGGGTCAGTGTTGGGCAAAATGTAATCTAATTAATAATTGATAATTACAATCAACCTGTAATTTGTAAGAGATTACTCAAGTAATGTGAGTAATTAATTACAGAATAATCTAATTACAATGTAATCTGATTACTTTATTCAATTAATTTATACATAACAGTAATTCCTTTTTTATTAAATATATTTTTAAAGATATACCATAAAAGAGGTATTGGGACTATTCAGGAAAGCTTAGATACCAATTTTGTTGGATCTAACTTAAAAAATGACGAATTTTTATTTTGCACCGCCGTAGAGGTGGAATTTCCAAAATGTCTAAAACATGCGTTTTTTATTTTTTACCGAAATCTCAAACACCAATTTTTATAAAGATACCTAATTTAAAACAATTACAAATTTTTATGTAATTTTTAACCTCTGTTTTATGATATACTAAGTGTCTCAAAATTGACGCTCGTGCTTTGGCAGTTTTTTTTTAAACAGCCTGTATGCGTATATGACGGATATTCTGGAATTCAAACTTAAATACCTCATTTAACCTCCTCAGGAAATGGATTTCTAAAATAATGTTTTAATGTAATTAATTACAAAATAATCCAATACTTTTCAATTGAATTAATACGTAATTATTAGTTACAGCTAATAAAAAAGTAATTGCAATTACAATGTAATTGAATACAAAGTAATCAGATTACAATGAAATTAGATTAATCAGTAATTGAATTAATAATTTAGTTACATTGTAATCTGACTACGCCCAACTGTGCCATTTTCTATTAGCGGATCTTGCGGCACGAAAAGATATGTTGTCATCCCTCTATTTAAGATTTGCCTCTGTATGGCTACAGGGGTGTCATAGATCAGGAACTTGTCAAAACCTCAGAAGAAAAACTGCAATGGGGCTAAATTCGAACTTTATGCAGGTCAACTGCGATAGGTTCTCCTCTCCTAGGAAATTGTTTATTGACAAAAATGTGCTTCGAAAAGGATGTTGATGATTTGGAAAGTGCTCAGTATAAAGGCCTCAGGTTTTCTAGCGTTGCTTCTTGTTTCGCCATAAACAAATCCATGTCAGAATACTCTTCAGTGTTTTGGCTCCAAAGGCAAAACGGCTCATTTGCGACTAGGGGTTTATAAGCAAATTTTTTTATTTTGATAACCGCTATAAGACCCCAGCGTTTGGCAACATATTTATGAATCATCTTGTATATATGTTACCATCACTAAGACAATACTTGAGTATAACAGATCAAGAAGAAATAAATTTTATTATGGGGAAGTATAAAAGAAGACAGAAGAGATACATAAAAGTGCATTTATTACTTATCAGCAATTAAATTTATATAATTTTATTTTACTTTATCTTGTTTACTATTGAGGAACACCCTACAGCCGGTTATTTCTTTCATCAGTTCATTACTATTAACATTTTTTAAGTTTTACGAAGAGGTGAAAGCAATTTAAATAAAAACAAGTCAAATTTTTCCAACATTTATTTAATACCCTGACAGTGCTGTTGCCGACGGATAATGTGACCGAATCCATTGTGTCCTTCCTTTATCAATCTCCACAGTTTGCCGTTTGAGCATGATTTCCCGTTCAATATCATTTCGAGCTGTAATTAAATGGGCTTGCGATTCTTGAGCTTGCTTTAACTGAGCTTGAAGCGCAGCAATATTTTCTTTAATAAATTTCACTTCTTCAATAATCCTACACAAATTGTTTTAATTAAAATTTGAAACACATAAATAAATACCCGATATGTGGAGCATCACGACAATTTTCAACTCTCGGACGCCCCAATCGATTATCAAGACGAGTCTGTGCCTTTTTCATCGGAAGATCCATTCGTCGAATTGCACTTTGCAAATCGATTACGAGAATTTCGACGTCCGCCAAATCCCTCAAAATCTAGTAGAACAAACACAAAATTATCAAGTTTTTATCATCTCTCTAAACTCACTTTCTTCAATTCGAGTTCCAACTTTTGCAAAATTTCCTCAACACAAGCAACCCTCCGCGACAGTGCCAATTCCACCCGATCTGCCTGCGAGCGCAAATCTCTCGCCGCATTGATCAAAATCGCGTCCAGAGTGGCCCTCAACCTCTCCGATCTCTGCCTCGTAGCCTTCGCTTCAGACAAGGTTTCTTCCGTGAAATGCGTCCAATATTCAGGTGTCGACTGATCCTCCGGAAAAATCACAGCTCCGGGTTTAAACAACATCGTGTTCGAAGTGTTCGTCAAGGAGATATTCAACGCTTCGATCTCATGAGCCACAGTTTTGTCGCTCCAGTCATACTCGAGCCGTTGTTTGGCTGTTTTATCTTCGAGAAGTTGCGCTTCGATGTCTTTGAGGGTCCTGGTGAAGGTTTCCCGAATTTCCGCAGTGAGGGCCAATTCTTTGATGAGCTCAACTTCGACTTCGTCTCGGACGAGTTCGGTGTCCAAACGACCAGTTCTACGCTCTAAACATTCACCAGAGATTGATTCGGGCATTTGGAGCACCCTTGAGGCTTGTTTAAGCCGAAAACGTTGCTCTTCAGTCAAGGTGATTTCTTCAGAAATTGCTTCGATCTCAGCCTCTAATTCGCATTTCCAACGGAACAGTTCTTGTTCCCTCTGACGTAGTCTTTTAGTGTTGTCTTCTTGGTTTTTATCAACATCGGCCGAAGTTTGTTGAAGACATTGACGCCCATTCCAGTCAACTCTAAACGAGATACAAAGTCAATTTTTTACCACTGAAATTACCAAAATTAATACAAATTCATTTTATGCTGCTCTTTCGCCGACATCTCCAAAACATCTTTATTGTGCTTCCGCCACTCTCCTTCACTATAACGTGCAATGGAATACTTATCAACCACAGGTCTGGTGCCCGTAAGTCCAGCCAAAGGGCTCCAGTCGACTCGTCCGGTGGCCCATGGGCCGATGGGTCCCATTTGGCCTTCCTGGATCGAAGGGATGGCATCTTCTGGTTGCGGCAAGTAACATGGAGCTGGGGGCGATGGAACGGGTCTCAAAGGATTGGGGACTGGGGGCTGGGAGTTTGGGTCGAGTTCGGGGGAAACCGGGGATTGGGATTCGGGATTATTGGCGGTGGGACAAGTAGTGCAGCAGGGATGCTTGACGTTGGCTGACATTTTCAACGCGGACTTTTGAAGGATAACATGCGTTTCTAGGGCGGGTTGTAGGTCGTCAGCATAGTCGTCAGGGTGGAGGAGAATATTGACAAAACAAAATTAAAACCATTTATTAACCCATTTACGTAAAACACGAATATAGGAGAAATTATAGCAGATTTAATTATACAACGTTCACTCAATATCTAGAAACCATAAACTGGGATAATCTGTCAAAATTAACAACGGCAGAAGACAAATTTAACGAATTCTTTAAAATATTTTTGGATGGTTTTAATACCATCTTTAACTACACCTTCAAAAATAAAAATACAAACCGCAATAAAATACAATCATGGATAGCACCTGATATAAACAAATCTAAAGAACAGTTAATGTTTATCTACTACGCGTATAAATAATATCACACAAGACAGAATAAAGAACTATATACGGAATATAAAAGTAAACATCTACTGTTGCTAAACTCTGCAAAAAAATTCTTCTATGGAAAGAAAATTTTAGTATTAGACAATCGTATAAAAACAATATGGTCTATCATCAAAAGTGAAACTTAAAGTGTTACCAATCAATTAAAACTTCCCACAAATGTTAATGCGGATAATTTTAATGATTTCTTTTTACATAATCCGGAAAATATTATCAAAAATTTAAATAATGGACATAATGATTTTTATAATAATAATAATAATAATAATAATAATAATAATAATAATAATAATAATAATAATAATAATAATAATAATAATAATAATAATAATAATAATAATAATAATAATAATAATAATAATAATAATAATAATAATAATAATAATAATAATAATAACATCTTTATTGTGTTATTACATATAAATATGTTTACACTCGTCAAAGCGGAACCTATACCTGATGATGAGATGTCAAGTGACGAACATACTCATCAAAATTATAAAACGCATTATTTACAAGAAATGCTTTAATTTTCTTTTTAAAACACGAATCAATAAGCTTTTTTATTGTCTCCGGGAGTAAGTTGAAAAACTTGACACCAAAATAGTCTACACCTCTTGATTTGTTAATTCTGGAAAATGCAGATCGTAATAACTCATAGTTTCTAGTGCCGTAAGTATGGTTTGCCATATCGTAGTTTGATAAGCGAGAATCTATAAAAATCAAACTTTACAGAATGTACAGGCATGGCATAGTAAGAATTTTGAGAGAGGAAAAGGCAACACGACAATAACCAAGGTCCGCTATCAGTCGGACACACTTACGTTGAAAAGCTAAAATCTCAGAAGCATGTGATGAATGGCCCCAAATAAGAATACCGTACGATATGACACTTTCAATATGTGCGTGATATAGAGTAAGTAATGTGTTAGCCGAAGTGACTATTCGCATCATACGAAGCAAAAACAGATGTTTGGAAACTTTATGTAAAATATAATCAACATGACTATCTCAAGTCATCTTCGAATCAATAATAATGCCTAACAATTTAACTTTAGCCCTGTTTTCCAGAGGTTTAAGCGAACATAAAACAGTTTGAGTTTTGTCAGTGTTGATTACAAGCTTATTAGAGGAGATCCAGTTAGAAACAGACTCATGAGCCACCTTATCAGCCAAGCTAAGAGAAGTTAAATCGCTACTTCTATTAATAACAGTACTGTCATCAGCAAAAAGTACCGTATGACCATTGGAATACGCATGAGGCAAATCATTAATAAAAATCAAAAATAGCAGCGGTCCAAGAACCTTACTTATATACTTACTTAAATAAAAAATATATCAAAACCAACGCTTCAGTGTTTTTCCAACCCGTCATTGAAGATGACATCCGTATATTAATAAATAAACTTAAAAACAAAACGGCGGAAGATATACATGGTATAAGCATTCATTTAGTTAAAGTGAGTGCTACTCCTATTTTAAGTATTATTACAAATATTATAAACTGTTGTCTGAGCTAAGGTGTATTTTCATCAAAACTTAAAATTAGTAGAGTTTTACCAATATACAAGAAAGGAGACGAAAATGATCTAAAAATTACCGCCAAATATCAATATTGCCAGCATTTTCTAAAATATTAGAATCAGTAATGAGCCAACAGCTCGTAAACTTCTTAGAGAAAAATAAATATCTAAGTCAGCAACAGTTTGGTTTCAGAAAAGGCTACACCACAACCGATGCAATGTTGTCATTAATTAAAAATATTCAAAAAGCATTTGAAAATAAACAAACATATGTAGGTGTATTCACGGACCTTAGCTCTGTATTTGACTGCGTTGATCACGAAATTTTGCTATGAGTAAGGGGAACATGTCTAAAACTGTTTAGATCCTATTTGGAAGATCGACAACAATACGTGAAAATCAACGCATCACTAAGTAAAACAGGACATATAAAATATGGGGTACCTCAGGGGTCCATACTGGGTCCTATTCTCTTTCTAGTTTATATAAATGACAAGAACATCCTAACAATAATGTATGCTGATGATACGTCATAGGTATCCCTATAAACAAGACGAAAAACGTGATACCGATTAAGGAAAAAATGATTTGAGATGCAGATGAGTGTTTTGCAGCCAATAAATTAGCCCTAAATAAAACAAAAACAGTTACAAAAGTATTTGAACTTCAGTCGCAACTTAAACAAATTGAACACATAAAATTTCTTGGACTATTTTTAGACAACAAACTATCGTGGGCACCCCATGTTTATGAAGTTTGCAATAGGTTGTCCACAGCAGTATTTGCAATACGAAAAATAAGAGTAAACGTTAACGAATATGCCGCTTTATCAGCATATTATGCCATGTTTCATTCCCAAATAAATTACAGTATTTTATTGTGGGGAGACGCAGTCTACGTTCATCTCCTTAAGATTCTTGTTTTACAGAAAGCTGCAGTCAGAGCAATAGCCGAAATATGTAGTGATGTTAGTTGCAGAGCATATTTCAAAAAGTACAAAATTATGACACTATTTTCTCTTATTATATTTTATAAAGTTTACTGTGTTAAAAAAAATATCTCAAGTTATCCCTCTTTGGCAGACGTGCATAGTCATGACACATTAACCAAAACAAATCTTGTTAATCCGCGTTTTCGCTTAGCAAAATGTGACAATCTAAGTATACTGCTTTATAACTCTCTATCTCAAAATCTAAAGGATCAACATCTTCCTCTCACAACATTTAAAACTAAATTAATAAATACGTTAACTGAGTGCAGCCTATACAGTATTAATGGATATTTTTCCATGTTTTAAAGTAAATAAATATAATATGGCCCAATCTATACAGTGTGAGTGTGTGTGTGTGTGTGTTATCATTATATTTTTATCTTACTGACAAGTCGATGTATTTCAATATCATACGGCAATAAAACTTATTATTATCATTATTAGCTGTTTCAAAACTATAAAAACGCCTAAGTCGCATTTTAGCGAATTGTTTTTTTTTTAAATAAGATTGATAAAATAGTTATTAATGATCTCTTATTAAAAGAGTAAAGTACATTTAGCTATAAGTTTTTTGAAGTGCATAAATAATTTATAGCAGCTAATTTTGAGAGAAAATGTGACGTTGGCGTTTTTATAGTTTTGAAACAGCCAATAATATTTGTTACTCATTTGTAAACGTCAATAATTTATAGTTTTAAGCAAGAAAGTTTATTTTTACTAGGTGCTAACTTGTAAAAGAGTTTTACAAGTTAGTAGTGTTACGTGTTATTGGAATTTAAATTCAAATCCGATTTTCAAAAATTTTGATGTAGTTGTTAATGATAGTTATGTTAACCCGATGTCCATTACGGAAATAGGATTCCAATATAATTTTTTTATGTTCTTCGATGGATATTTTAGTCATGTTGACAGATAAAGCGATGCTGAAATTATGTATGCAATTCGTTTCATTGCGAATAACTAGATCAAAATTTTAAGCATATTTAAAAAAAAAATTTTTAATAATTTGAAAACTAAAAAACTAAAACTAAAAAAAATTTATTTAATAATGATCACATTGGTTATGATCACCTACCAATTAATGGCCGGTTTACAGAACATTTTAATTGCAATTAAATTTTAATCGCAATTAACTTGACATTATTTTGTCAGTGCATTTTAAATGGCAACTTTATTCGAATTAGTTTAATTTTGAATTAAATCTTAATTTCGCTTTCTGTAAACTGACCCTAATTCTCATATCTCATAACTCGGTCTGGTGTTAGTGATTTGAGACGGTCATTATCGTAGGTAATGATTAGAGCCGTCTAAATGCAAAACTCACTCTTTGACAAAAATTTGAAAAATGGTTTCCTGGCGTTTTTATATTTACAATTTGAACAGCAATTTTATAATTTTATTGTTTTTTTACAAAACTTTTTTTAATAGTGTAAAACTATATAAAAGTTTCGAGTTTAGCGCAAAACTCACTCTTTGGTTTGACACTTCATTTGCAAAACTAACCCTTTACTTTTGGAACCAATTAAAACTGTAAGATAGCATCATGTGACTTTTTGAATTTTCTTACATCAGTTATTGCTGAATTCAAAATTAAAAAAAAAAGTTAGTTTCAACATATTCCCTATCTGCTGCTTAATCGTTTCTTAATTGTTTCAATTAATTTAGGTTTGATTTAATTAAGTAAGTATTTAAATTATTACAATTATTTAGATGAATCAGATGCAAAACTCACTCTTTGCTTTTTGTAAATCTAAATTCCTATTTTATCTGTGAACTACGATTTGTACAACATATAGCGTTCAATTTTTACAGTTATAATAAAGACACATAAAGAAAGACGTCCTCCAAACCTCATTATAACTTTCAAAAATAGATTTTCGCAAATATCTCAAAACTAACTCATTGTCAAAGAGTGACTTTTGCATTTAGACGGCTTTTTGTGTATATTAAACACAATGAAACTTACTGTCAGCGGTATTTATCATTATCATTAAGCCACATTAGAGCATATAGGGAATTTTGTAATTTCTTTACATTAGTACTCTTCATTATTCCATCAATCAGTTTTTTCAAAACTTATAGAAATTTACAAAATAATAAAGAGACATTTGGACTATCTAAATAGTTTTTGTAAGGTTTTGTAACGACATGAGGCGGTTCTTATCGTAGGTAATTGTACGACATGGTAAATTGCGAATATGATCAATTCATACTCCTGACTATTGAATGGAAACTTTTATTCCTGAATGGAAGCGAATGGCCTGGAGACATGGTTGAACCTATCAACGTTTTTCGAGAAAGCAAATGAGAGTAGAATAGTAGGTAAAATGGAAAAATCATGAGTGTAAAACGGAGAAGCTCTTGCTCTTTACGTCGTCTGTTTACAAGACAGTAAGTTCTATTTACTCGTTGCTAACACAACTCGATGGTAAGTAAATCTATTTATAATTACAGTAATTACTCTTACTTCTAGGTCTTACTTGTTTAAATTTTGACCGCAGTTCATTATCACTAAAACATCAGATATCTATTACACATAATACACATTGAGAATTAATAATTTATCATAAAAGATAAAGGATACATAGTCATTTGATTAGAATGAGTAAGCTAGAAGCCACAATATGTTTAATGCTCAAAATCAACACGATTCGGTAAGTGATTAAATGTTTTAATAATCACATTCAAAGCTAATCAATTATTTCACAAGCCTATGGCAACGATTTGGCAAAATTTTTCCGCACTTAGAATGGGCGACATTCCTTTCGTCATTTTATTAATCAGTGTTTTGCAGGTAAGTTAGAATTAGAACTTTTCAAAAGTATTTTTAATGATCCATAGATTATTTTACTTATGAGACTAAATGTAGAAATGCGAATGTTACTAATGTTCATTTCGAATAAACCCACGGAAATCTGGAGATGTATTACCTATATGTTTTTGCACGAGGATTGGAGTCATCTACTAGGCAATATTGTCATACAAATGATTGCCGCGTTTTTTCTTGAACGGAGACACAAGAGAATCAAGATCCTCTTTTTATATATTACTTCGGGGGTTATTGGGGTTTTAATGGCGACGTGTTTTGCCGAGGGTGTGGTTCTAGGTGCCTCCGGAGCAGCGTGCGGACTTCTCATTGCAAACGTAACTGATCTGTTTTTTAACCGTTCACTATACTCACAATGCGAAACATATGTGCTGATTGTCATTACAATAATCATAGTCTTAGCAGATATACAAGCAGAAACTTTGCATCCTGTTGTCATTCACGTGGGAGGAGGTTTATCAGGTTTGTTATTGGGTCCACTTTTATTTAAAGTATTTAGAACAATTAAATTTAGGAATGCATAAATCATCATTGTTATTCTACCAACAACTAATATAACTGCATTTTTTCAAATAAATATTTAGCAATAAATCTTATTTTTTTCTTGTTTATTATATCTCTTTAGCATAGATTTTAGATAAATTTGTTATCTACTTTTAAATAATAATGTTTTGAGATAATAAACAATTTTACTTTTATAGTGTAACTAAAATATCATTGATGATAGAAAGATAGAGACTCAAAAATTATGCATCCAAGTAGAGGACACATTCAATTTTATTTAAATGTATTGGCAACTTTTTTACCTATTTTATGTTTCAACGAAAATTGAAAATATTGTTTGTTCTATACTATTATGTTTTTTCAAAATTTTCGGCGCTGAAAAGTAAGCGAAATATCGCTTCGAAAAGAAGCAGTCGTGACGTAACATCCGCCTCTCATCATAGAATCCTCTTATCACTGATCCCTCTCACTCACCAAATACTTGACAGATATTTGAACATTTTTCACACAGCTTCCACAAAACCAGAAATTAACTAATTTTTCGACTAATTTCTGTTCAAAATTTTGTCTTGAACTTTGCGAAAACATGTGAGAAACTTAAATAGTCAAAAACCATTTGACCTTAATATTAGACCAAATGCTCATTTAAGACAAAGTTGTTTTTAGCGTTGCCAATGCCTTTAAAGAATGTTTATTAAAATTTATGCTGTAGATCTCAGCTTCTAGCAGTTTGGCAAGACAAACTTTACTTACTTCTATTAGTTAAAATTTTATTGGTTTTTACAGCAAAATAATTAATTAACTAATTAATAAATTTAACAAGTAACTAACCCAAAACTCTTTACTTTAATTTTTTCATCTGGACTGTTTTTACTTTTAAAACTACTTCTAATTAACAATACAGATTTTTTACAGTGTTTTGTAAAAAGTTATCCCGGCGCATCCACCATTTTTGAACAAGTTTTAAAAGTTTGTATAGCTATAATAGTATATTAACTTCTAATATAGCTAGAACTTTAAGATTTTGTATACAATTTAAATCGACCATTCTGAGAGTTTAACTAAATTATTTTCAAAATGGCAGAAATTTCGGAACTATGAGAACTTGACGCCAACATTGAAATTTCAAACAGTAACCACCTATTTTTATTGCATTTTTGAATTCGCCATTTGAAATTGAGTAAAATGTATCCTAGTTGTTAAGTTGTTAGTACTTCTCTGTCATAGTTTTTGACGTATGTCAATTTTTTATACTAATTTTTATTTGCAGAAGTTCATTGAAAATATCACAGCTCGCAAACCCTTTACAGGTGAATAATTCTTTCTGCATTTGATAGCCACAGCTTCGAAGGGTATTCTTAAATCTTCAGGATGGTCAACTGTCAAATTACAAGGTTACTATGATTTTTTTTTAATATAATGATTAAAAAATGATTATATAAAACAGTTTTTTTCAAATGGAATGACCCTGTTTTTCTCAATGACAATCAAAGGAATATCAATTTTTATGCAGACTTTTATTAGCAATACATTTAGCGTCTTCTAAACTACCCACAAGTGAAGAGGAATATTGCTTAGCAGACATACGCTGTCTAGGGTTAAGTTTTTTTATGCATTATATTTTTTTTAGTGGTTGCAGAATGCATTCATTTGTAATGCTTTGATGCAATTTATTCTTTTAATAACAAATAAAATCATAGTTTTACCTAACAGTTAAAGTAATCAAAATATCCCTATTCATTTGTGTGTAGTAAACAGGCTGATTCTTTTAGGGCTTAAATTAGAAACTTTTTAACTTCTAATGTAGCTAGAACTTTAAGATTTTGTTTACGATCCAAATCGTAAAGTAAACTTTCAAAGAATACGATAAAATTGTGTTATTAATGAAAAAAATATTCGATATGTTCATCATTTTCATCCAAAAAGTTTAAAATTCGATGGCAGACTGAGTGTTAAGTTACTTCACATAATTCAATAAAATATAATAAACCATAATTAAATATTATTGTTTTACTGCTTGTTTGATAATGAACCAGCTAAAAACTAAATAAAATATGGAAGTTTGGCAATTGTTGACCATTTTGCTAGGTCTACTTTTTAAATATGAAAATTACGAAGTAAATCTGTTTTTTGTATTTTTTTTCAAAAAAGAGATAGGTATAGGACGTATTGACAAAAGTCGCCGTAAATGTCAATGTTCATTAGACTGTCGCTAAGAAAATAGGGTCGTTCCATTTGAAAAAAACTGAGTTATAGCAGTTTTTTGATAACCATTTTGAAAAAATCATACTAGCCATGAATTGTAACAGTTGACAATTTTGAAAGTTTTAGAAGTCTTTTCAAACTTTCGGTTATCAAATGCAAAAAAATTATTTACTTACCGCAAAGGGTTCAAGGACTGTGATATCTTAGATAAACCCTTGTAAATAAAAATTTTAACAAAAAAATTGACATATTATTTCAAAAACTATGACAGGTAAGCACCAACAATTTGAGTAATTAAAATATTAAAATATACAGGATGTATCAGAAATACGTGTCTTAATTTTAACAGGTAACAGAGCTCAACAAATAAAACATCTTTTCTATTTGTAATTTTTCAATAAAAAATTTCCAAATATACCTAAAATTTGGGAAAAGATAACATATTGAAACGTGTACCCGCCTATGGGTTAAAAAATAAGAAACCCGAATTATTTTTGTTGTGATGAAAACGGACAATTTAAACAATTTAAAACAACAATGACAATTGTTGCTATGAATGCAAACCAATTATTAAACACTGACCGACTCGTTTGCACAAAAGAAAGGAGGAAAACAGTGAAAATTATAATGAAGAATTTTGCAAAATGTTGTATAGAAAAGTTATTGTATTTGATGAGTTTGATTACGTGGTAAAATTAACACACGTATTTCTGGTACATCCTGTATTTAAATACAAAAATATATTTACAAAATACCACTGATCTTAATACCTATGATAACATGACGTTACAGGAAATTTACTGAAACTGCCGCCTTGTAATAAAACTTGCTTTGACAAGCAACGGATTTTTATTTCGTTGACATATATCATAAAGGAAATTGAGGGATGGTCCATTATTGCACTCATAGCTTCAACTAGAGCAATCCTTAAATATACAGTCTCATCCAGAAATACTGTGTTTATAGGCAACAGATTTGAAAGTATTTTTTTTAACATTTATTTGACGTAAAACTCCACAAGATTATTGAATTGTTGTTAACTGGAATAACACTCCATTGGTATCTTTTAAAATTTAAATTCAGTATTGCCAACAGACTCAGTGATAAATAATTTTTCTGCATTCGATAACCGAAGGTTCGAAGAGTCTTCTAGAACTTACATAATTGTCAACTGTCACAATTCATGCCTAGTATGATTTTTTCAAAATGGTTTTCAAAAAACTGCTATGACTCAGTTTTTTCAAATAGAACGACTTTATTTTCTTAACGGCAGTCGAAAGAACATGTAGAGGTAGTTCCATATCTGGTGGCGACCTGACAGTGACATAAAAGTCTCTTGAAATGCACTCACTTGGTTAAGATAATGAAATACATAGGCGTGAATTTTTTGCGCTAAAATTTACTTAGTTGTCATTTTAACATTAATAAATTTTGAGGACGAAGATACATAGAAAAATTACTATTATTGTTAATAATTTGTTCATTATTCTTCATCTTACGTCTCTCATTATAATTTTTTTAAGACTATCAGTGCATTTGAAAATCATTTTATTACGACGTGTATAAGCAATTTTTTTTAATAGTAAACATGTGTTTAATGCCAAAATTCAGTTATTTTTGACAATGTCAGTTCGCCACCAGATTTGGAATAAGCTTTATATTATTATGTATTGCTGGTTGCACTTTAGAGGAGTAAAAGTAAAGTTATGCTTAAACCACTAGTTTAAACACTGTTGTTTGTAATATTTGTATCGAATGTTGAACGCTTGACGCTTATGGCACCCAGCTTTATTTATTTTACGTATTTAACCACAAATATTGTTTTTCTAATTTTCCTAATTAAATAGAACTAAGTACATTTATAAAATGTTAGAAGTATATCGTTAAAAATGCATGACGTTTTTTTCATAAAACGATTTCTCATTAAAAAATTAATATAATAATACATGAAATAAAAAAAAACAGAATTAATTATTATCAATTAACTGCACCATATTATTGAATGAATCAAAGCTCTGAACTGATTGGTTTTTTGCATTATTTTAATGGCCGATCTCAAATCAACCAATTGCATCAATGAATTAAATTTTGAATGAATAAAAAAATCGGAAATGATTGGTTTTCTGACATTATTATGATGGCCGCCCAGAAATGACCAATGAAAATGCTTACAATTTCTACAACACTTTTTACGTTAATTCATTAATAATTTGTTAATTTAATTAACAACATTTGGATGCGATTTAAGACACAGGCAGACAAGTACAGGCTTGGAAAGGTCTTAATAGTGTTTTTTCTCCAGACGCTTGCGTAAACACCGCGTAATTTCAAAATCCCTGGAGCTTTTCTTTGTGCATTGGCTGTTGGCAGCACTGCCCACCCACACCAAATTCCAAGATGTCGTCTGTCAGCTGTCCGCGAGCCGTCAATCGAAATAAATAAAGTGCGTTCGTGTCTCAACCCGTAATTATTAATAGAAATAAAGTGGATGAAAAGTTCGTGCGCGTTCAGCATGTAACAAGCATGGGCTTTGGCGAAAATGTCAACGGCCGCAGCGACATTTCTAGGCACAGTGAGAATAAAATGCACTTGTACGCCCCTTCTCTTGGAGAATTTGGACCGAATTTCGGTGCTGTTCGCGGCACGACTTGAAGAAGCCCACAGCAAAGACGAGTTTGTCGATTTCGAAGTGCATTCGTTGGCCCCCAGCGGATGCGAACGCGCCCCCAGCGCCGCCGACTTCATAACCAGGTTGCAGGTATGTGGGGCAGGGGGAAACGCGGATCTGACCCGCCGAACGGGGACACTTTTACTTTTTACATCAGATTTGACGGAATAATGGCCGTTTTTGAGCGGTGAAAGGTGAACATTCGAAGGTTGAATTTCATCCTGGTCGGCGGGTTTGGGCCCCTTTTTGGGGGCTGTCCGGAGATGCAAATAACGTTACGAGCAAAATATTCGCTTTTATTTAATGGCTTCAAATGAAATCTTCAATTTTTCATGGTCGACCAAATTTTCCTGACAAGATAATTACGATTTAAATAAATAAATAAATACAGGGGTGTCCCACCGAGTTGGAAAAGTTCATTATTGACCTTTGAATGTTAGAAAATTAATCTTTTAATTAATCCCATGACTCACCTAAAATTATTTTCAAGTGTACAGGCTGTTCTCGAACTTAACTACAATACAAGCTAGTTTTTTTTATGGAACTCCTTATTTTTGGATGTAGCTTTTGATACTGAAGTTTTAAGCTAAATTGTTATTAGTCGATTTCACTTAGTTTTTGAATTATTTTGATTTTTTTGATGAACACACGCTTTTTAAAAAAATAATACACAAAAACCAAGAATTCTAGAAAAGTTGGATACATATATTCGGTTCATTTTCATAAAAACCATTGTGGTGCAAATAGCGTACTCTTGACATTAACTTTTATGTGAGTTGTCATGGTAACATGTTAGTCATTTGCACCACAATGGTTTTTATCAAAGTGAACCGAAAGTATAGTTTTTTTACTCACAAAAATCAGAAAAAAAAATTAAGTTTGTTGCAAGTCGTTTAACATAAAATTATTGTTTAATGGAACAGCCTGTTGTTTATTTTCGCATCTAAAAGATTTTTAAATTGTCTCTTTAATAACATTAACAATTATTCAGAAGTGTCTCTTCTAAATTTGGATATTTGATGTTTCAAAGCTATAAAAACACCAACGTCGCAATTTACCGAATTATTTTTTTAAATAGGGTTGATAAAATTGGGTGCTCCATTTAACTTTTTTAAGTTATTTAACTTTCGATAAGCTTCTTATTTTTTTTACGTTTCTAATTGCAGTGCGCTAAACAGATTCCAATTCAATTCAATTTATTAACAGCCAGGTACCTATATACGGGGTGTTTAAAAATTGGCGCACCAACTCACTGATACGTTGTTTCGAAGCAAGTGTTGATTACGGGAAAAATCCTGAATAAAAAATCTAGAGCTGCAAACTTATTGTGTTAATTTCTTCTGTTTTCATTATTTTTTATGTTTTTGTTTCACACTAAATAATCGTTTCCTAACCTAACACTATGATTAATTATTATTTTTGAATTCACTATCAGTCCCTTGTAGTTCTTTGAATGTATTAAATTGTGATTTATCAAAAAATCTAAATTTTGTAAATGTGCCAACACTGGGTATTACTTCTTGGGAAACCGTTTTAGAAATAATTCATTTTTATTGTTGATGAAAATCTGTTGCGATCACAATTGTTAGACAACGTTGCCACCTATCATTTATTTAAAATTTGTTATTTATTAATAACTTTAGTACGTAGGTTTTTTAACTATTTTTATCTTTATATCTACGCATTTCTTTACCATATCCCATTTGTGCGCCAATTTTTGAACATTCTTTTTACAGTATACATCTTGGTACAGTCACGATCTAAAGGATTGACACCCCGAAATCGTTACAGTTAATGTGTAAATTTGGCTAGTTTATAAACTAGCTGGATAGTTTGTAAAATAACCTGCTGAAGAGTATGACTTAAAAGGTTTTGCTCAGGCTTTTACTATCGGGCCCGGTTGATATAGAAATGTCATTCTTTCTAATCGTGACTACGTCAAATTCATGTGATAAAAACAAGACAAATAAAAAGAAAAAATTACATACAATAAATCAACAGTATTAAAATTTAAATTTAATATAAAATTGTTAAAATAATCTTTGATGGAATGGAATCATTCGTTTTAATAAATGAGAATAGAGCATTCTATTAAATTGTGGAGGAAATGTGATTAAAAATTGCAACACCTGGCACAAGAGGGCTATGTGTTTGCATAACTTAATCACTAATATATATGTCTTATATTAAAGTTATGGTAATCTGAAGAGACAGTAACGGAAAGGTTATTAAAGAATTAAAAATTGGTTTTAATTTTTCCTACCAAACTTCTGACAATCATTTTTTATAATATGAATGGACTTGCTATGACTATATCTTATTGCAGACTTTACTTTTTCAAAATAAAAATATCGTAACGTTCTAGAATTACAATTCCAGGAAGTCCTTTAATTTTATAGTATAACGTACTCAATTTATTGGCTAAAATCGAAGAACAGTGTTCTTTATATTTTAAACTGTATATTCAAGTTTAGATTAAAATCATCAGTATTAAAAGCAATAAAATACACCCTGTTCAAAAATGGTTGTTTATCAAGTCACCTATGAAATTTAGACGTAATGTGCCACTTAAATAAATTGTTAATGCTCTCAAAAAATGCAAAAAGGCTTCGAATCTAAAAATAAAAGAATACACAACAACAAAAAACACGGAAATATAAAACACAACAAGACAAACCCTTCACATGAAACAACTTTTCCGAAAAATGCAAAAAATGAATAAAAAACTAATTCAATGATTTCACAGAGATAACAGTTTTTAAAAACTTCAATAGTCATTTGGACGAAGCGGCACATTGACTTTAAATTCCATAATCGACTTGATGAACAACCATTTTTGAACACATTGTACATAAGGTTGTGTTGTAGCTCATTTCTAAAACACCTTGTATACTTTTAAAAAATATAAGTTTAGGAATTTGTAAAAAATATGTTTTATTATTTAAAGGTCAATAATGTACTTTTTCAACTCGCTTGGACACCCTGTATGTAATATACATTTGGCGAATTCTCTAGTAGAAAAGTCACGTTTTAAGATTCATCGAAGAACCACAGGGAAAGTACGCCCAGACGAAGTCTCGAAGAATCCCAATGAACCTTTGAGCCGGAATCGGAAGCTTGTCGAATTTTTTTAATTGCACTTCTGTTCAATGTTAACAATGTCATAATCTAGACACGAAGAAACCTTGATCTATGCGAAATACAATAGATATCGCGGACATCCTTAACGAGGCAAAAAATCTTTTTTCGATCGTATTTCACGGTTATTGTTTGTGATTTTTCCAACCTTAATGGAATATTTATTGATTGACGATTCCTTAATGTTGCTTCCGTTCGTGAAAGTTCCCAATAAATCAAATCAACACAAACTGTATTTCCCCCAAAATTGAGGACGAGAAATTGCTTTGTCAAGATTGACACAAGTTATCGATTATGTATGCATGCGATGATTTCCAATACTTCCTGAACGAAAAATTACCAAATGGGTTTTTTATCGAATCAATCGAATACAAATCATTCTTGATTGATTTTATTGTATTGTAAGGCTAATTTGTCTTGAACAACCGCAATTACCACATCGGTAGTTTCAGTAAGACATAAGTTATGAACTGCTTTGAAATGCCGATGTGATATCATTTATCTTAATCATGTCGGAGGTTAATTCAATGTTCTTCGGTTGTAAATGCCTCACACGTCTAAATTAAGAGGTATAGAAGATGTATTCATTACTATTTTTGCTGGTAACAACTGAAAAATGTACTTTTTGAATAAAAATCGACTAAAAAAAAAGAAATAGAAACGGATTGTTAAAAGTAGCAAATTTTAATTTACTTTTGGGATTGAGATGTCATTCTGAATTTATTGTTCCAGTTTTCGCCGTTGGAATGTCGACAATAATAACTAAATTATTTATATAATTTATACAAGCGTTTATCTGAACGATTTCCATAACAAGATAACGAACCATTTTTCGGTAGTTTTACTTTCCACTAACGTCACAATGGGATTTTATTTTACCAATTAAAATTAATTATCCGTTATTCGCAATACTAGGATTTAAAATTGGAAATGTTATCACCAAATCACCATACGCAAAAGATAAATTTAATTGAGTGTTATTTTTGTTTTATTTTCATCGTAATGGGTGTGATTTTTTCATTTTTTTCAAGTAGAGTTTATCACGTTTGATAAAAATAGATCAGATTTGTTACTGAGTGTGTATTGAATTTTTCCGCGGAGAGTTCGTGCAGGTCGTGAAACCTTGAAATTAAATCAAAAATAATTATTATTCTTTTGGATTCTTCGGAAACCTTCACCGGTAGATTGGATTACGAAGATTTGAGTGAAAGAAAGACATGTTTGGAAATTTTCTTGTGACGTCGAGGATTTTTCTTCGGTTAACACTCCATTATTCATTTAATTGCGGAATATCGTACCCACGTTGGAAATAATTAATGCACTTGTTTAGATTACACGTAATAAACATTAACATTAGGATAATCGTTGATAAGCAAAAACATGTTGGTTTAATAGCCTGTAATTTGCTAGAGTTAAACTTAGATCAACACCTATGGAAAAAAAAATATATGAAATTAATTAATGAAATAAGATATGTAGGATCTTTAATCTAGTATTTTTGTCTATTGTGAATGCTGACATTGGAGAACAGTAATTTCATACATATTGCATGATTTGAATTAAAGATAGAAAGTGTATAAATTATGCACTCGACGCGACGGTTATTACAAATTCTGAAAATTTTTTGTTCAATCGGAGATTGCAAAATCTGTTAAGGATTATGGTGTACATTCGATTTTTTTAAAGCTAGAATCACAAAAAATAACAAGAAAATGCGTTATACTGTTACAGAATCACGCAAAATAGGTACAGTTTCCTTTTTTTGCAAATTTTAGCATTTTTATCTCTTTTACTGCAAGAAGTACGGTAAAACTTCTATACTTCAAAAGATAATGGTAAATAAGTGACTCACTTTTATGGTTTTGAAGCTAAAATTTCATTTAGAAGGAATTGACTTCCTAGCGTACCTCCTTCATTAGTGGTCACTAGGTGGCGCCATGTTTTGGAAGTTCTTGTCAGTTTCTGATGAGAATTTTAAGGTTTTTTGGTAGTTTTGGTAGTTTTCTCACAAAAATGTGAATTCAGTCTTGGGTACGTATTTTCTTTCTTCTGACGAATACTTTCAAAAAGGTGTTGTGGTTGAAATAAAAAAAATATGCCTGGGATAATTCTTACTGTTACTAAACTTTTTAGACACCAATAAAACTATTTCTAACTAAAGCGCTTTATGATTTAATTTAACAAATGTGTCGGTTTACCATTTTTAGGACTCGAACAAAACTCTTTTGACAGGCTTTGTTTTTTGCAATTAATGTTTGTAAGATATTTGGAGAAAACGAACAAAAAAATAATAAGTGATTGTCGGTTCACTATTTTTTACAATCGAAGGCTCTTATCTTATAAATAAACTTATTTTGGAAAAACTTTTGAAAAACTTTGTTATTAGCAACATTTAAGAAAATCGCACCACAGGATGACAATTGAAAAAATCAATATTTTTGCTGCTAAGGTATTTTGAGAAACTATTTTACTATTTATTCCTGTAAAAGTCAGGAAAACGTCGAAATCCTTATAGAAAAATTCTTATATTTACTTTTGTTACATAAATTTTGTTTTGCATCTATAAAGTATTTAGTATTTTTAAAATTTAGTTTCTAGAATGCGTCATAATTGGTTCAGCCTTCAATAAACTCTTGAAAAGAATTTTTTTGATTTGATTCGTACCTAGCTAACGTTTTTAGTTTGACTATTTTTTTATACAGACTTGGGCGTTTTTGATACGCTCAGTTATCAGCAACAATTAAGAAAATCGCTACACGGGATGACAATTGAAAAAAAGAATACTTCCTGTCAAGTATTTTGGGAAGGTGTTACTTTACATTTTTTTTTGTAAAAATCAGGAAAGCGTCATGTAACTGAACACCTTATCGAAAAAGTTTTCTTTTTACTTTTTGTTACATAGATTTTGTATTGTATCTTTGTATGAGGTATTGAATATTTTTAAAATAAAGTTTCTAGAATGTGGAAAATTTCTTACAACGTGAGGAACTCACAATTTGTAAACATTCAACACAACTCTTGAAAAGAAGTTTTTTTGACTTGATTCATACCTGGTAACCTAGTTAACATTCTTAGGCAATTAAAATGTATCAGTATTACAATGGAAATTTAAAATATCTGAAGCACAATAAACTGTCAAAAAATGTCAATGCAATGCAACGCCATCTACCGACAAATAAGAGGACAAATAAGAGGTAGGCGATTATATTCACTTTAATCTAAAGTGGTAGCACCATTTTTTTATCATTTTCTCCCGATTCCAAACTATGTGAATTGTGAAATTAGCTTTTTTCTTAATTAAAATAAATAAACAAATAACAAATTTTCTATATGAAGTTTTCCAAAATTCTTATTTATAATTTTCACTATTTTTCCCTTTTCTTTTGTGTAAACGAGCCGGTCATTGTTTAATATTTAGTTTGTATTCACAGCAACAATTTTCATTGTTGTTTTAAATCGTTTAAATTGTACGTTTCTATCACAACGAAAATAGTTCGGCCCTTTGATTTTTGTACTCATAAGTGGGACACGTTTCAGTATGTTATTTTTTTCCATATTTTAAGTAAGTTTGCGATTTTTTTTATAGAAAAATTACTAATAGAAAAGTCGTTTTATTTCTTGAATTCTGTTACCTATTAAAATTAAGACACGTATTTCTGATACAGCCTGTAGATTCTTAACAATTATAAAAAAAATGCAGAAAAGTGAAAAAAAAAACAAGAAGAAGCAATGAAGTTTCTCGGCAAAATTATTCATCAATAAAAAATTAAAAATTAGTAGCTCCAGATTTTTGAGTTCTGTTACGTTAAGACGTATTTCTGATACACCCTGTATTGTTAATAAAAATATATATGCAGTAAAATATACACGGTATATGGAGCTTCAAACCGGAAACCCATACAAAATTTGATTAGGTATTTTTGCCTTTAAACATTTTTATTATTTCTTAGATGATGTAAGGACATTTTTACCAATAAAGCTAATTAAGATTTTCTGTAACATCTTTTTAGAAACGAAAGGCAAATGTAGAGTCAAAAATAGTCATATTTTTTATGGATGTTCTGGTTTGAAATTATAACGTGTTATAATAAGTAATAACTGTTATCACTGTTCTGATGGCTGCTTTTTACGTTAAAGTGCCGACAAAAATTTTTCAAAAATTTGTGTTAACTGTTGAAAAATCATTTATAGCCTATTTTTTTTTCTTATACTTTACTTAAATGTTTAATGAAATAATCAATACTACAGTTTTACTGAATGAATGTAGAACTTGTATTGGGAAGTAAATTTATCTTCTCAATGAAAATTTACTCTACCGAGTTGTTTTTAACCTTCTGGACGTTTCAACAAACGTTAAAGTGTTAAATATTTGTAAAGTAAGAGAAACATAAATATTTTGCATCCTAGATTCCTATACATTTTCAAGGCAAAGTAAAAAATCCAATTGTTTATGAGTGAAAATTGAAATGAAAAATGTATTCGAATGACTCAATCTTTGTTTATGTAATAAATAAAGTACGGTAATTTCGCGCTGCATTATGCACTGTGTCATAAATAAGCTTCTTGCACCTTTTGAGAGGCTATTATAGTAGAAGTAGAGGAGCCAGCCATGGCTATGGCGAGGTGGACGGGAGTAGAGCGAGCGGTGTCCTCGTGACGTCAAGCGGAGATCCGGGTCGTGTGGGGTATGCCACGGCAACGTTTGGGTCGGTGAACCGTGCCGAGAGAGTCGCCGGACCTCCACGGACGGACGGTGCTTGTGACCTACTCGTGACGATGCTCCAAGACGGATGGAAACGACCGCCTTTTTGCTTTTTTTCTCTCTACTCAACTTTTTATGTCTTTCGTACGAGGATGCGTAAACCAGACCATGACACGGAGACGTAATCACCGAAACTTACGCTCGAAAGTAGAACGGTTAAGTTAGTTTCTCGATTAGGTTGTTGGAGCGACGATTTCTCGATTTAAAATATTGAGTATAAATATATTATTTTCTGTGCAAAATACATTTAATTAAGCGATTAACAGTTTCAAAAATATCATCAAAGATCTGATTTTATTGTGCCAAAAAATTGAAAATATAAATTATTGTAGTTTTTTGAAAATCTCAAGCGTTCAGATGGCTCATATGTTTGACTGCCGCACTTGAACTATTCAAAAAATCTTAAGTCTACAAAAAACACTGGTGAATATTTTCAAAAGTTGGAAATTTTGCGTTTTATTGTTAATTATTGTCTAAAATTTTTCGAAGGATCTGATCCTGTAAGAATTTTTAGGCTGTGGTTAGCAGTTTCGTCAACTTTTTGGCATTTTTTGAAAATCTGAAACGTTTAAATAAAACAAGTTTTTGATTGTCGCACTTAAATTAAAACGAAAAATTTAAATCTACAAGAATTAGCTTAATATCTCTAACTTTTTGAAAATATCGTCAAAAATGTGCTTATTTTTTGTGTGATAACATCTTATTATTTGGTGCAAAATAGAATTAACTAATAAAGGATTGGAACTTTACGTTTTCTCACGAAGTATTTTTTGAGAAATCCTATCCTCCAAGAATTTTTGCGATCAACATTTTAAAAAATATCGTTGAAGATCCGATTTTACATTTTCAAAAAACTGGGAATACAACTAAATTATCATTTTTTGAAAACCTCAAGTGTTCAGGTGAATCAGGTTTTTGATTGCTGCACTCAAATTTATTCAAAGAATTTCAATCGACGAAAAAAAGTTTGTTTATTCTTCGGCACTGTCACAATTTCTGATTTTTTTTCGGGACGAGTCGAATTGGTTCCCAAATTCTGTAATCCTCTCTAATTATAGTCGAATTGGTTCCCGGGGATGGTCGAATTGGTTCCCGTCGGTCAGGTAGGTCAGATAAACAGATTAAAGTATTATGATAACAGAAATGGCGTTTGTAAGTATATGAACAAATTTCCAAGTTCCAAAACGTTCAAAAACAAATCGTATTTTAACAATTTAAAGGCTGTGGATAAAAATTTCTTCGAGTATTCAAGTACTTCCAAAACGATGGAGAAGGCGCATAGAACTTAATGAGTACTATGTCGAAAAATGTTAAAATTATATTTGTAATTTGTCTCCATTTTGATGCTTTAATAGTATTAATAGACATATTAACGAACGCAACGTCATCATGTGAGATGTCTTAATAGTCATTACTTGACGAAACATTTTACGAAATTTACAGGAGAGCATTGGATTTAAAAAATTACATTCTCCTTTTTTTTAAATAACTAGTTAGCCATGAATAAATGAAATTTGTTGTTGGATTTTGTGCCAAGAAAATAATTATTTGAACATTTTTACAAGCTTTAAATCTAAAATATTAACATATAGTTGGCTTAATCCTTTTTACCTACCTGCTCATGCGGGAGCCAATTCGACCATCACCCGGGAACCAATTCGACTATCACCTTTTACAGAATTATATTTATAAAAATTAAGGGGAACCAATTTGACCACGACCAATTTTTCTCGTGTCAACTGTTTGGAATTTCTCAATACGAAACGTTATATTTTTTTAACAGATTTAAAGCTATTTTAAGCCTTGTTGTGTCTAATTCGAAGAATAAAATGTTGTATTCAACTCGATTCATTTATTTCACCTCGTGGATGATAAACCACTCGTTTTCGCTCGTGGTTTAATAACCTACTCGTGAAATAAAACGTCCGATTTACACTAAAATTCGTTAAATAAATAACCATTTTGGGATAGAGCTTGAGAACTTTGCGTTTTCTTATTAATTTTTCGGAGAACCTTATCTTATAAGAATTTTTAAGCTGTGATTAACAGTTTTAAAAATACTGGCGAATTTACGACTTTTTGGCAGTTTTTGAAACGACGAAACAAGTTTTTGGCTGTCGCACTCATCTTTACTCAAAGTATCTATATCTTCAAGGATTACTTTAATATCTCTAACATTTTGAAAAATATCATCAAAAAATTGTTTACTTTTTGAGGGATAAAACTATAGAAAACTTGGCGTTCTATTATGTAAAACAGAATTAACTAATAAAGGATTAAGACTTAACGTTTTCTTACGAGAAATTTTTCGAGAAATCCGATCTTTATACTTTGGTAATTTTAAAATATCGTCAATCATCCAATCCAAAAATGGAAAATACGGCATTTTATCTTTTTTGAAAACCTCAAATCTTCCGATGAAACAGGTTTTTGATATTAAATTAAAGAATTAATTTAATTAAAGACTTTAAACAAGAATTACAAATATCTCTAACATTTTGAAAAATATTAAGATAAAAATTGCTTATTAGTAGGATACAACTTATAAGCTTGGCGATTTATTAATATTTGTACAAAGTACAATTAACTAAATGATTTGAAGTCAACGGTTCCTTATATAATTTTTTTGAGGAAGCTGATTTTCCAAGAATTTTTAAGCTCTGATTATTAATTTAAAAAATATTGTCGAAAATTCGATCTTCACGCGTCAAAAATTGGAAAAAAAAAAATGCAATTTTTAAAAAAATTTAAACGTTAAGGTTTCTGACATCGTATTCAAAACTCAGATTTTTTAAATTTGCAAGAATTATTTAAACAACTCTTAACATATTGTAAAATATCATCAATAATTTGATTACTTTTTGAGCGATGAAACCAGGAAAACTTTGCGTTTTATTATTTTGTGCGAAATAGAGTTAAGTAAAAGATTCAAATTGAACGTTTTTTTACGTAAAATTTTCCGAGTAATTTGACGCTGTAAGAATTTTTGAGCTTTGGTTAATAGTTTCTAAATGTTGGCGAAAATCTGATCTTAATGCGTTAAAAATTGAAAATACTGGAGGAATTTTTGTCTTTATTATACCTCAAATGTTTACTTTATTTTGAAAAATATTATCAAAAGTATGATTTTATGATATTATGAATCAAAGTTAAGGTTTTGTGCGTAATTTTTTTTAAGGAATTCGATTATCTAACAAATTTTACCTGTTTCAAAAATATCGTCGAATATCTGATTTTAGAATGTCAAAAACTGCAAACCGATTTTTTGTCTTTTTTTGAAAATCTCAAACGTTCAGTTGAATCAGCTTTTACTATAACACCCAAATATACTCAAAGAGTCGTATAAAAAGTCTTTAAACATTTTCTTTGAACCTTTATGTTAATTTTTGATTGGTAAAATTATTAACTAAAGGCACCTTATTTTGGCCAACCCTGTGATGCTATTCGAAGCTTTTTGCAGTAGTTTTTGTGATTAAAAAAAATGTTCTCTTGTTTTAAACGAAACATAATATGTTAGATCGCATAAAAATCGATCGTGACTTAAATGTATTAATAATTTAGCATTCTCTACAGTTAGAGATGCAAATGAATAGACTTGTAACCGTTTTTTTTCGGAAATACCTTTGGGAATACCGTGGCACGGGTTTAACGGTAGAAAAAAATAACAAATCAGTTGTTTCGCCGTGGAATATTTAAATTGGTTAGTTAAACAAGTAATTTACAGGAAGTATTAAATTGTGAATGGTTTTCTTTGCGTAAAAATCAGTTGTAATATGCAAGCAACTTTATTGAGCAATTAATTTTATCAAACACATTATCAATTTCAGAATTCATAAAAGGTAATTGAGACAATTTATTTACATCAAAGCTCGACACTTATTACAATAAATTTATTACATTGTCATTAGTTGGTATACAATTTTTGTAATAATAGTGGAAAATTAGTTCCTGTATGTTGCCTCAACTATAACCAAGAAACTTATTCAGCATGATTCTAAATAAAGTAGTTTTGAAGTTAGAGTATTTAAGTCTGGTCAAAGTTAATCATAACATAAAATAAAAATCAATAAAAAAATTCACTGGTTGATGAATTGCGGTTGCTAAACCACAAGTGGTTTATTCCAGACTTACAATTTTTGCGGTTACAAAACGAACAGCATTCCAGGTATTTAAATACAATGACAATCCATTTTGGCAGGACAAATTTGGACCCACAATTTATTTTCCTTTGGGACAAAGACAGATAATTTATGCAATTATTACAAACTCTGCTGAAGACGATTGCATTGCGGATTTTTTGCCAATGACATCAGAAAAATTCTTCAGTGCCTACATCCACACAATGATAATTACGATAGATTTGTTCGCAATCACTGTCAGCACAATCAAAGGTAATTCGCTGGAAATAGCAACGAGTGGGCGAAGAAAAACAAAATTAGAACAAAGGATTTAGATCCCACCAGGATAACTTACAAGAAATAAATGTTTCATTTTTTGTTGTTGCGGCATTGACCCATCTTTCATCCAAAACAAATGGTTTTTAAAATACTTAACAGGGAAAAAATAAGGTCGCTGACGTCAATCGAGGCGGGGAATATGTAAATATTTACTGTTGCTTATTGAAATAATGCATCGGGTTTGTGTACAAAATGGGATTTGTGACAAGGATATGGAGACGGGAGAAAGCGCTAAACAATTCATGTGAACCTTGAAATGATCAAACAATTTTAATTTGACCATTGAATTACAATTTGGCAATTTAGCAACCGTTTGAGTTTATTTAGTGCACCGATAAGTAGACCGGTTAAAAATAAAATTTAGCACAATGGTTTAATTTATAAGTGATACAGTGGGTTAGCCAAATATTCAATGAAACAGGATGTATATTTTTTTTTATCCAAGTGTAAAGTGGCCAAGAATTTTTTTAGTTAAATTTATTTTTTTACGTTCGCACCACTAACAAATTCATTCGTGATAATTCGAGCAACTTCCAATTACTTCTGGACTTACTTTAAGTAAATGGTGAATTGTACAGGGTGAGTCTATTAATGGTATCTTTCACTATATCTCTAAAAATAATAGTCGCACTGAATTCAGTGATTAAATACTATAATGGTTTTCTTTAAGTAGGTATGTGAATTTTTTTAGAAGTTTTCTACTCTACCTTGTAATTAAAATTAATTAAGAATACTTCTCAATATTAATAAAATTAAAAATATGAACAGTTACTCAGGAACAACGTTTTTTCTTATTTTCGAGACAAGATTTCTTATAAAAACTTTTGCTAGCCTCAAAATTACGTATATTTTAATTTTTAGTTTTTACTTAATTAATTATTTTTTGGGACTACCGACACTTTTTTCACGATTTTTATTACAAAACAACATTTAAGCGTCATTTGTTTGCAGATGACATAAGAAATAACAATTTTTGCAGCTACTTAATTATAATTAATTTATTAAAATATTTTAATTTTAAAAAATTGTATAAAAATTCTGAAAAAATTCGAAGGCATTCAGAAACATATTTTTAGTTTTTGATATATAGTAATATCCTTTCCGTAGACTCACTCCGTAAATTCTATTTTGAATTATCAAAATTAGTTTTTTACGTTGGCATCACGAACTTTATTCATTTGTGGTAATTGGGGCAACCTCCAATTACTTATGAACTTACTTTTTAAGTAATATTGGTCAATTTGATACAGTTATTATTATTATACAGTAGCTTAAAAGACGCATACAATTTAAAGTTTGTGGAGCGTCATTTTTCAGAAAAATTTTCGAACAGGTTGATTTCATTTTTGTAACTTTTGACAATTTGTAACGCCATTGGTTTTTGGGTGATGATGTCGTTTTTAATTTCAACCGAAATTTTTGTTTACAGTTTTTGATGGTATTCTCTTACCTTTTTAATAAGTTGGATAAAAAAGTTTAAGAAAAATAAAGTTTAAAAAAAAGAAAATAAAGAAAAATTGTTTAAAATATTATAGAAAATTTATTACACACAAATTGCTTTATCTTTTCTTTGTCTTATTTTATAAAGAGCGATTGTTTTTTTCAACTTTAAAGTTACTTTGTAACAAATTTCTAGTAGAAAGTTGTAGCTCTATTACATAATAAATAGAAACTTCTCAGTCATTTGAAAAAATACTGCAATATATTTTTTTATTTGCTGCTTTTTGACATAACAATTTTATTTGATATATGTACAACTAGATTTTATCATCTTTTATCTATTTTTTCAAAATTGATTTTTTTTAGTAAAAGTAGAACAAGAAAGTAATGTTTTCCAGATTATGAAAAGAAAAATGTACGTTTTAATTTAAAATAAGAAAATTGAATATAGCCCAAAATACACTAATTAGAAAAGACATATAATTATTTTAAATTTTTGAAATCGGATTATAAATAAAAATTCTATAGTGTCTACTGTTTTTCACTCAGTACAACTATATGACATTTGTCATGTCATTAGTTTTTTTTTACCTGGCAACTGAGATTTCTGTTTACTGTTTTTAATATTGTAATATACCCGTTTAAATTTTTAAAAAGTTAAATATTAAAAAGTTAAAAAAAAAAAATAAAATAAAAAGTTAAAAAAACCCATTGCTAATTACCTATACACAAAAGGCTTTATCTTTCGTTCTTGTCTTATTTTATACTTAAAGGGTGATATTTTTTTGAAAAACTTTAAACTAGCCCTCATCATAAACGTCGGATCAAAATTTCTAGCAGAAAGTTGTAGCTCTCTTATATAATAAGCAGAATCTTCAGTGGAATAAATCAAAAATCACATTTTTTGGTAGAAGTGAGTGATGGATTTATTCCAACTTTGGTATTTTAGAGCGTAATCGGGAAACACGCTCTGAAAGCATCTGGTTTTGTTCTAATAACAATCAGAAGCCAATCTGGGATTAATCGAAAGAAAGTCGAATTCTTTCGCAAGAATCGGATCCAGTCTAAAAATCCTCATCGCGTTATATTATCGCATCGTCCACCTCTCTCGTACTTTCTTCAGGTCTCCCTCTCCCTTTCACCTTGTCTTTTCCGTCTGTTCCGAATGTAAATCCGGTTCGACGCTTCATTCATTTCTCGATTTTATAAATCCAAGTTCAGTTAGTTTTCGTACGGCGACGTAACAAGATCCTGTTCAAAAAGTTTGTGTTGTGTGCTTCTTCTTCTTGAATCCTCTCTCTTGTTGTTGTTGTTATTATTTGTGTGTTGTTGCGATGAACCAGGATGCGGTGATAAGTGCAGTGACGTCAACGTGAACGGAATGGATTCGGTGTCAGTTCCGGTTATCTTCAAGATATGACAGTCGTCGACGAGGTAAAAAGTGATTTCGTGCCCGGATTTTAAGCAATTTTATGTATAGAGTGAGAATTATTCGGTGACCTATTTCAGAACACTGATAAGGTCGGAGCCGGATCTTACAATTTTAACACAGTAGTGACACAATTGATGTTTTTTTATGTTGAGTCATTAATTTTTTAAATTATTCGTTTTATTACAATTGGTAGCAGATAATGTTTGCGAACACGCGAGTTTACGTCATTAATTATTATTGTTAAAAAAAATTTGTTATTTTTAGACAGGTAATTTGAATTCTAGGTTGGATTTTATGCAAAAAAATCATAATTGGATTAAATTGTTCAACCGAATAATTTTACCAAATTTGGTATTTTAATTGTCATTTTGTAAGCTAATCTACGTAAGGAAAATCTATTTTTAGACTCGTAACCCATTTTCGGTATAAATTAATCAACAAAGAAATCTGTTAACTCATTAAGGTTAAATGTTAGTTCTTCGATCACAAATCACAAGGAGTAGGAACTGACTTTTTTATTTGCAGATCATAGACTAAAACTAGAAATTAAAAAAGTACTTGTTTTGTTCTTCTAATATTTTTGTGCCTAAAAATAACAGAAATAGGTTAAGTGCTAACGATGAACGTGCGTATTAGATGAATAAACCGTTACTTGTGCAGTTACTACTGGAAACAGCTGATGCATTTAAATCTAGATAGTTTCAAATAGTTTATTATCATCTAATATAGGGACTTTTTTATCAAAAATTTTTAGCTTTTCGAACTTTGAGCCAACATTTTGCAATATGACCATTGATAAAAATTTTATTCAACAATTTGGAGAATTTTTTTAGCCTTCGACTTTGCAACCTTCTAATTTGTAAGCTGTGTTTACAATTTTTGTAGTCGAGGTTGTACAGTATGAAATTAAGGAAATAAATATTAGAAAAATATATATTTTTATACAAATTTATATTTGTCTGTAGAAACTTATTTAATAGTACTGTTGTAAATTAAAAAATTCATATAAAAAATTGTAATTTTTTTCATTTTTTAAATTTTTCAATTTTTCTCTCCATTGAGTTGGTTTGGAACTTTTTTAACGCTCGATGTTTTTGCCTGAATTTTTTCTTTAGTGTAGAAAATTAAACAAAAAGTCGCAAAAGTTAGTCATGGCATAATAAAAATAATTTGGTGCGATGTTAACTAGAAACATGTAACAAGGTGGAATGAGAACTTTATCATTATTTTTATGATATTGGTAACATTGAATAGACAGAAGATAAGAAAGTTGATAATTTTCAGTTAGTGTATGTGAATTTTTACACTATTTTTGCATAGTCTTATTGTATTAAAATTGGTCCAGAAAACAGATAAAAAATTGCCTCAGGATATCTTTTGGTATAAGGGCTCCAAATTTATGAATAATAACAATAATAATAATTAGAGAAAGAAATTTAATGGAATTTATTTTGAAAATAATTAGTTCGTGCACAAAGCATTTGTTTACACATTGTTTTTTATTTTGCGCGTTTTGGGCACTGTAATGTCAAAATTTCTAAACGTCAGAAAAAGTAGATAATAATAATAATAATTGATTTGCGGTATACAACACTGCAATTGTAGAAAAAACGTTGTTTATATTACGTTCCCAAAGCTAGTTTTTTGAGCTTTCGAAGCTTTTATCTCGACTTAAAGGTCTCGATAAAAACTAACTTTCTATGCGCACTTAATATAAAAATAACTATTTTGGAGTAATTTGCTGTTTTTTCTCTTTCCAGTTTAACAAAATCTCGCGAGAAAAGTGTTTAAAGGCTCGTTTTCAATGTAATTGTTTTTGGTATTTTTTGAGAAAGTTTCATAAAATAATCGATTGCCTGTCTGAAAATAGTGCATGATGGTCTGTAAAAAGCAAAGTCAATAATATTTTCGATTAAATTCGACGATATTTTGCACAGTTATTAGGGTTTTGGTCAAAAAACTTTTTTTCAAACTGCGTTTTTTTATTTAGCTTAAAAATGCAAAAATAAATACTATTTTCCGTGAAATTCGGTATTTTTTGGTAATTTTGGATGAGTTTGTGATGAATTGTTGTTAATATAACGTAACCATGGTAAAGTCTCATTATTTTCGATACAATTTATTGGTTTTTCATTCTGATTTAGCAGATTTTTGTTTACGTTTTGCGGAACTTTTGCTAAACCATTGTTATTTGGACTGAATAATCTACCAAAACAGCCCAAACGACAATTAATGTAGTTGTTGACTAAATTTAATGATTTTTTCTACTGATTCTTGAGAAATTTTATGAAATCAATGCGTTCAAAAACACGAGATAAAACGCCCGAAAAGACAAAACAGTTGTTATTATTTTGTCTTTTCGGTTTATTTTCAGTACTCATTACAGAACGAAACAAATTTGTTTGAGTGTAGATAATTGAATGACATTTAATTTTGGTCCAAATAGTTGGTAACAGGTCATTATAAAACAATCTTTATTAATGACTAAAGTTGCAATATTAGCCTTAACAACTTCCAAAATATAAAAAGCGGAAGCCAGAGGATGTGATTCCATAATAACGTGCTAAGATGTTTGAAAAAACCCAAAATATTGATATTTTTACTTGGTTTAGTAACTTTTTGTTCCATTTTAACAAATTCTTGCTTAAGCACTCCAAAAAAGCAAAATTGACACTATTTTCTAAACAATACGACGATTTTTTGGCTAATTTTTTTACTAAATTTAACAAAACAAGTGTATTTCTAATTTCTGGGTGAATAGCGTGTGAAAACGCATGTGAAAATAAAGAAGAAATAACATAATTTTTAAATTACTTTAGTGAATTATTATTCGGTTCTAACATAATTTTGACTAAAAAATTGAGTTTTAACGTGTTTCAGTCTCGAAAAGGTTTTTTTCGACTTTGTACGATGTTTGTAAGTATAAAGGAAACGTGAAATAACAGATTATCTGACTAAAAATGTGCTTGATCGCTCGTAAAAACAAAACTACTAACATTTTTGACTCAATTTGGCATTTCGGTAGGTACATTTTTATTGAAATTTTTCAAAGCAATTACTTTATTTGAAGAAAAACTTTACAAATATAACATCGAAATAATGTTATTTGCGATCAAGTTTTGTGATTTTAAAAATTTTTGCAAAGTGAATTTTAATTAAGCTCTTAAGAAAAGCGAAAATAAGACCTTTCACAATCCAATTTGATTAAACTTTGCTGAATACTTGTAACGCAAAAGCATCAAAATCATATTGCTTTCGATTCAATTTATTGATTTTTCAGTCTTATTTAAAACTGCGTCTTTTAATTAGGTAATAAAATATTTAAAATTGCCCAATTTTTGGAATAATAATTTTAAGGTGTTTCAGTTAATGTTTGGTGACCTTCTGGGTGAAAGCATGGTAAAAGTCGTTAATGTAGGTATAGTTTTCGATTCAGTTGATTTTTCGGGTGATTTTTGATGAGGTATTTCGAAAAAATTACATCTCTATAAAAAAACGAGATAAACCGCCTGAAAAATGCAAAACAAGAAAAAAATCTTTAAAGTAATTGCGATTCTGGTGAAATAACGTGCTAGAAGAATATTGATATTTTAGCTCTCTAAGACCGGTTTTCAGAAAGCGCTGTTAAAATTTAATTCGTTGTTAAAAGTTAACAACGCGAGTGGACCAACCAAATTGCTTTAATTTGGCCACATGATCAGTTAACGACGCATTTAATTGTGGATTAAATTAATGACGCTTCTATAAACCGGTTCATAATTTTGAAAATGTAAAGGTTGATAAGTTATAGCCCGGTATGTGGTAACTAGTGATAATTCTTTAACATTAGAAACAATAGACGGTAAAGGAATTTCATCAGATGGAAGATATACCATTAACTACTGTTTGAACGTTTCTATAAAAGTTTTTATACCAACACTATGAAAATAATAAAATTACATTAACAATAATGTAATGTAATAACTAATAATTATAATACTGGATGATAAAGAATTAATCGCTCAGCCACTATCTATCATTTTTGCGATTCCGATAACCGCGCGCTTGATGCTTTGGACCTCGTTTCGAATTCCTGTTTACTAACAAAGCACCTCTCGGTCCAATTTCACTTATTTATTATCATCAATCGCAGAACATTTATTAAATGCGTCCCGATAAGACCTCGTGCGTCAAAGCACGCGCCAATTCCGACGTCATCGTCTTTACCCAAAGTTCACCCTTTGTTCCAGAAATATGTAGACGACATTTGCGGCGAGGGATGTCAGCGTTCCGTCGCCGGCGAAGACTCCAGCTACGATTCGGACTACGAAGCCGATCCGACGCCTAGCCGCCACCAGGATGTCTCCCGGACCGCCAGCGACACGCTTGCCGCCGAATACGCCGAGTACGTCGAAACGACGCCGTCGGACGCCTCACCAGGTTACACGGCGCGCGTCGAGTTTGCGCTGAAACTCGGCTACACCGAGAAGCTGGTGCAGGCGGCGCTACAGAAATTGGGGCCGTCGCCGGCGCAGAACGAACTGCTGGCGGAGTTGATTAAGTTGGGGGCGCAGAAAGGGGGCTCCTGTGATAGCAGTCCGTCGGAGAGTACGCTGGACGTGACCGATGTCCAAGGGGAACAGGCCGGAGGGCAGGCTCTGAGGCCGATTGTTATCGATGGGAGCAATGTTGCGATGAGGTGAGAAGGTTAACTTTTTCACATTCTGCGACCAGGACCGGCCTAAGATTAGTGGCATGGTTAATAGTACTATTGCAAAATTTAATGAATTGATAAATCGCAAGTATTTGCCGATGAATACGAAACTTTCCTAGTTTACTGTTTTTTTTTAATAAAACACAAGCAGACTAGCATAATTATTCGTGGTAAATTTAATAAAATAAGTTTTACAGTAAAATTTTCTCTTATAAGTACAGGACCTGTAATTGATTAACAGTCTTCAAATTATTTTACAATACCTTAGATTATTTCTCTTGAATATTTTCTTTGACTTTCTATGTAAAATACAGACTGATCCAGAAATACTGAGTCTGTTGGCAACACATTTGAAAGTATTTTTTTTACATAGACTTTCTATGTAAAATACAGACTGATCCAGAAATACTGAGTCTGTTGGCAACACATTTGAAAGTATTTGTGCTCGTAATTTGCAACACTGTAACCGAATTCGATTTCTCTTGACAATTATTTGACGTACAACCCCATAAGAATGTTAAATTGTTGTTAACTGGAAGCGTACTCCATTGGTATCCTTAAAAATTTAAGTCCAGTGTTGCCAACAGACTCAGTATTTCTGGATCAGTCTGTATAAAGATAAGCAATTTTTTTTAAAGATGTACTAGGTGAGGCAACCTTATAATAAACCACGCGTATATTTGTTTACGAAATTAGCGAAAAAGATTTTGAATTAAAAGCACTTTTACATTTTAACTTTAAAAATTATTTTTATTTATGAGTTGTGGCGTCGTAAATTTAGGTGACAATGTGAACTGTAATTGGGGTAAGATTGTAAAAGATTTCGTTGGGATATTTCAATGCCGGCATCAGTTTTATTGCAAGACTGTACATAAGGGGCTTCAAAAAGGTCGGCTACTGGTAACTGATCCCTTTGTTGACAAATCATACCATCTTCTAATAAATCAAGCGTCTAGTTTGCGTCTAAATTAAAAAGAGCAATTATTTTACCAACCAAGTAAAAATTTATAATTCTGATACCAGTGTTCGATGGGTTCATTTGGACTAAAAACTTTGTAGTTAAATTAACAGTTAGTGCCCAAAAACGTACAAAACTGCTACGACTTTATTTATTAACAAAACAATTTAATAAAAATCGAGAATGGTCCTTATCAATGTACAGACTGGTGTGTAAAATTTCAGGATTTTTATTTCATTAGAAGTCGCGATTTTCTTGGGTGCGCGATAAGGTTGCCCACCCAATATTTCTGATTTTTTTTAACAAAATCTAAAAAATAATTCGAGGCTTTTTTTCAAGGGGTTTTAACTGTAATGAGTTGTGTCATACGGGCATATATTTTTTTGTTAAAAAAATTTGAAAAGGTTAGCTACAGTTTTCTGACAAAACAATCCGACGTAAATTGTGTTCAATTCGCTGTGTGTAGGAATTATCTTAAACGTCGGTCTGATGTTCTAAATGTGAAATTTTAGAGACAAAAAGGCAAAACAGGGACAGTTTAGAAGTAGTCATAGTCATAAAAAGAGCACCATGCTCTAATTTTTAGCAAGGAAACAATTAAATAACAAGGGTGGCTAGTTCCACTTCATTTGAGGAAAGAGTCGAAAATGTTTCAATTTTAAATTTAGCTGAAGAATGGAAAAACTTGCACTATATCAACTTTGAGATTAGTTCAAACAAATTACAGAAAATTTATTGTTAATGTACAAAATTTTAGATGTAAATTATAAAGTCTTTATATTATTCTGAATCCAATAACAGGTACATTAAAATTTTGCAAAATTGGAATGTACACAAGTTTGAAAATTTGTGAAAGAAAGAAAGGAAAGACTAACTGAAAAATTTAAACTAAATTATGACTAAAATTAAAAATCTCTAGAATCAAATGAAACAAATTTAAAAATCCTGTAAAATTGAGAAATTAGACTTACATTACATTACGTCAATGTAAGTCTAATTTCTCAATTTTTCCTTTTAAGACGATGTGAACTACTTTTATGCCCGATTTTGACACTGACAATTGTTTGTAAAAAAATAGACCATAAATAATTATAATTAAACTATTATAATCTGGAAAAGGTTTCAAGATTTTTTGTGAGAAAAATTATAGCTCAAGTGATAGGTGTCTGACTATTCAAAATTTTAAGGTGTGAACGGTTTTTTCAGATTTGTGCACCTATCACTTGAATTTTTCAGGTTTTTTGGTTTCAAACCACCTATTCTTATTTTTAAAATTATTATTAAGAGTTTTCAGTGCAGCCTTTTAATCTATCTTAATAAAATGGGTTAAATTTTACAAGTCGGAAATAGAAATCTTTTATTGAATTTTTTTATTGTTATTAAAAGTACAATAAAATAGAACACACACTACACATATTAGCTGTTTCAAAACTATAAAAACGCCAACGTCGCATTTTCTCAAAATTAGTTGTTATAAATTTATTCATACACTTCAAACAATTAATAGCTAATGTAATTCATAGTTTCAATTAGAGATCTAATCATTAATATTTTTTTTATAATTTAATCAGTTTTATTAAAAAAAAACAAATCGGTAAATTGCGACGTTGGCGTTTTTATAGTTTTGAGACCAACTAATATGTTTCGTATAAAATAATTATTTTATAATTAATTAATTATAATTACAAAGACATCAAACACAAGCGAGAGAGAATCTTAGAAAAATGGCAAAACTGCATAAAATCGCGAAAAAAATTTGTTTAGTAAAAAAGTTTATAACCTGACACACTTTTTTAAGGGGGGTTAAATCGTAACTAAGCACTGGAAATTAAGTGGGTGATCAATGGATAGTGTTTGTAATTCTGAAAAACTTCTGTCCAAAAAAAATAATAATTTATTTTGAAGAAACCATATTAATTGAATTAATAAATTTTAACAGAAACGTAAAGTGAAATTATAAGTTGAAAATTTTATAAACTTCAAAAATCAAAACCTATACTTGCAGAAATATAAAAATTCTGACATTTTGAAAAACCAAAACCGACTAGAAGTCAAGATGAAATTTTACATTTTATATTTTCCGATGTAGGTCAAAAAACGTAACACGTGGTACTTTTGTTTTTGACAAAACAGAAGAAAATGTAAAATTAGAATGAGGTGCTATTTCTAAAAAAGTGTGAAGGTTCATTTACCTAGACATTTAAAATTTAATAAGCTCGCATGCAAACAAATTAAAACATACATCTAAATATTTACAAAACGTCAACTTTTTGGTCAAATCACACAAATACATATTGCTAGAGGTTTTGCCATTATTGAAGCTGCCTATAACCGTTCATTCGTATTTTTCCAGTTGTTACACCAGCCAATTTACGTTTCATCGGCATCTGTTACTCGTTTGCAATTTACCTAATACATATTCTAAAAAAAATCGTAGAACATCTTGAGCATTTTGTAAACTGTTTACTTGTAGTACAGTTTTTTCCTCATTTGCTTAGTTAACTATACACACCAGAAAAGTGTGTGGATATTAGTAATTTTTCTGAATAATGATGTAATAAATGAAATTTTTGGCATTCTTTTCAAACGAATTATTTATTAGCGTAAAATTTAAAGAGCCGATGAAAATGACCTTGTTTGCCATTGTTACAATTAAAAAAAATGACACAGTTGCTTGTAACTTGATCTGTGTGCCGTTTTATCATAATTATAATTATATGAAATTCCTGAATTTTTGTGGTAACTGTTTTTGCAGGCTACTTTTGTTGCGCATTTTTAACTCGTGTTGTTAAAAAAACAGCAAATGTGTTTTTTGTCATTGTTTTTTATGTTTTATGGTACAAATAACTTTTGGGCAATTCTTTTTTCCATAGTAAGGTTAATAAAGTAATAAAATGTCTTTCCAAAAGGCTTATATCAATTTGCCCTTCGATGACATTATTTACATGTTTTTTTTTGTACTTATAGCGTTTATAATAGCCAATATTTCCTGGTTATCTTTGGCGTTCGCAAACAATCATTTCCCGCACCAAAGTGTTGTTTATTTTGCAATTAGGTCTCGTTGATTTCCATTTTGAGTACTCGTTTAATCGAGTTAAAAAATAATCGATTATTTGGATAGTGATCGATTAGAAGTACCTGTTTTGATTAATCGACAAATAATTCTTATTGAATAAATTAATGTTACAACTAATCGGTAACTAATTAGGTAATCAATCATCTAATTGACACCTTATTCAAACTGGCAACAAATACATACATTGTTGTGATTTATGCATCTCGAATATTTTTAAAATTCGAATACCTACATTAACCATAGTAATTTTTGTGTATAAGACAAACATGATAATCTGATAATAGTGATAATTACTTATGGAAAATATTTATTTTAATGTTTTTGAGTTTCAATAAATATTATACCAAATAGTCCGGGAGCAGGTATCTCAAAAGTCGCTTATTTAAGAAGTTGATCCGGACTCGATTGCATACGATTGCTGAAAAGCGATTCTTATGTAGAATTTCCTGTTAAATTCGAATCTGTAGGTTGCTTTTTGATTTGGAATTGCCTGCATTATGAAAAAGACGTTTTTTTTAAAATTCTTGAAAAACTAAAATTGCACAAATTTTGTGTTTACATCGTCATATTTTCCTTCTGAGTAAAGCTAGAAAATTCATTTTTTTGCACTAGATTCCTCAATACATGTAGATTCTAACGTATATAAACCATCTTCATATTTTACAAGGGAAAAGTTAGAAAATTACAATTTTCTTGTAACGTGTCATATTTGTGTAGTGGAATTTTCGAGATGCGAGAATTTTTTTATTTTAAAAGATAGATCCTTAATAAGCGAGATCAAATGATGCCAATAGTTCATATAAGTTTTTTTTGCAAGAATCATTTCGATATCTGTAATACTTACCAAGTTATTCCAATTTAAAGTCACTGCAATATGTGCGCGAGGTAGAGATCAAGGCATATCTCCCTTTGTAGTGACTACAAGACCACTGGACCAAGCTCGCTAGGTGAAATGTCACGCTGTGTCGTTCCACTTTTTTTAGTTTTTAGTCAATTTTTTTCAATTACAAACATTTCAAAGGTCAAAAACGGTAAATAATATAATAACAAGTGATTTTCACGTCAAAGAACAGTTTACTTACTAACTAAATCCCTTGAAATTAGTTAAAATTACACATTTTAGTCATTTCTTTTCTGACCTTTCAAGTCCAGCAGCTAACCACTTTAAAAATAAAATGAAGACCTGCAGTTGCTTTTTTTTCTGACTAATAAATCAGTCATCGCTCGATGGTAAATTGAAAATTCTTTAATAATATTCTTTGTATCGTAATTCACGTATTCACAGAAGTTATCGAACGAAGAATCTTTAAAAATTTAAAAAGCACTTATGTGACTAGGCATTTTTGAGTAATTTAGCTCATTCTTGAGTTATAGTCACATAGTTAAAAAAACAACGAAAAAAGTTAAGAATGTGCTGAATTTGGAATAAAATGCGTCATTTTAACCAATTGCATAAAATTGAAAAATTATTGATGATTTTATTATTTACCGGCTTTTGACACTTAAAATGATTGTAATTGAAAAAAATATTAAATAAAAACTAAGAGAAGTCAAACGACACTGTGCGACGCTTGACCTAGCGAGCTTGGTACAGTGGTCCTGTAGTCACTAGAAAGGGAGATATGCCGCGATCTTCACATCGCGCGTATATTGCAGGAAGTTTGAATTGCAATAACTTGGTAAATACTACAGATATCGAAATGATTCTTGCAACAAAAACTTATATGAACTATGGGTATCATTTCATCTCGCGTATGTAAGGGTCTATCTTTTAAAATAAAAAAAAATCCCATCTTGAAAATTCCATTACACAAATATGACACGTTAGAAGAAAATTTAATCTTGTTGAATTGAAAGTTGAATTTGGGAGCTTGCTCCCGGACTAAAATTTATTTGGACAAAATTTCCCCTGTTCGCAATTCAAGCAGCACTCCCTGCGCTCGTGTTGCAAACAAACTGTAAAACAGATTTTGCTTTCTTGTTGCAGCCACGGCAACAAGGAGATATTCTCATGCCGCGGCATAAAAATCTGCGTGGATTGGTTCAAATCACGCGGCCACAAAGACATCACCGTCTTCGTGCCGAAATGGCGCAAAGAAGCCCCCCGTCCCGACAACCCCGTCCGCGACCAAGACATTCTAGCCGAACTGGAAAAAGAAAGACTGCTCGTATTCACCCCATCGCGTCTCGTCGGCGGCAAACGCATGGTCTGCTACGACGACCGCTACATCCTCCGGCTGGCAGCCGAAGTGGACGGCATCGTCGTCAGCAACGACAACTACCGCGACCTCTGCCAAGAAAGCGCCGAGTTTCGCAAAGTGGTCGAAGAGCGCATTCTCATGTACAGCTTCGTCAACGACCGCTTCATGCCCCCCGACGACCCCCTGGGGCGCTCCGGCCCCACCCTAGACAACTTCCTCCGAACGCAGCCCAAAAAAGGGGACCCCCCGCCCCCTTGTCCCTACGCCAAAAAGTGCACATACGGCAACAAATGCAAGTACCACCACCCCGAACGCGGCCCCTTCCCGCATAAAAGCGTAACCGAACGGCTGTCAGAACACGCACAAAGACACCTCCAAGCGCGCGAAGGCGACATCCGGAAAACCCCCTTGGGGCGCACCCGCTCCAACGTGCCCCCACCCAAAGAAGTGCAACATGTCGTGGTGTCGAAAAGCCGCAGTGTGGATAATGTGGGGGCTGCGCCCCCCCAACCTGAGAACCTCCACCGGAAGCTCCAAAGACAACTGACACTAAACCCGGCGTCTGATCCGAGATTGGTGCGGCGGTACGTGGCCCCACAGCCCCCTTACATGAACTGGGACATGCACCAGCACGTGACGCGGATTGCGTCAGCTCCGGATTCGTACAGGCCGTGGCCCCCGGCAGCCCCCACGCATCGACATATGCAAAGAATGTCGAGTTGTTCCGATCCGCAGTTGAATGTTTGGCCGCCGTTGTGGTCGCAAGGGGGCCCACCACCGCCCCCTACACTGCAGGAGGATGCGCGCAGGAAATTGCACTATCATCTAGCGGCGATTTTTCCCGAAGAACAAGTCACACAAGCGATGAGGATGTATCCGGATGAGACGAATCCGCAGAAGATTTGCGCGGCGATTTTATCAATGTTTCCCAAAACCTAATTGGATACTTCTATGGGCTTATGTGAGATTAAGCGTATACGAGGTTTGGTCAGTTATTATCTAAACGCAATGGATTTACGATGAGGTGTAGTTTAGATTGTCCAAAATAACTTCATATTGAAGAATTCAGAGTAATGATAGAGAAACTAAGTAGGTTATTACTAAGATACGAGATTCTGTTGGAGACAGAGGAACTTTTATCTACGAGGAGACAAAATAACACGACTTTCTGTCCTCAAAAATTTGTGGGGAATAACGTTTTGAATTTATTTAATTTCAGTCAGTTCCTAATTGTGTGGAAAAAATGCAGAAATGTAGAGCATGAAATTCTTAACAAGCTAAGAAAAAATATTAAAATTTATACGTTAATAATGAGAATATACTTGTTTACGTAGTCAGTTATGCAAAGACCGATTTTGTTTAACGAGCACAATGTTTGCCAAAACGAGTGCGCGCAGCGAACAATTTTTTCAAATTGTGCAAGCTGTTAGCTGTTTCAAAACTATAAAAACTCCAACATCACATTTTCTCTCTAAATTACCTGTTATAAATTATTCACACACTTCAAAAAAATAATAGCTATTGTAATTTGTACTTTCAACGAGAGATCTAATCATTAATAACAATTTTACATTCTTATGAATAAAAAAATTATTTGGTAAAATGCGACGTTGGCGTTTTTATAGTTTTGAAATAGTTAATAAACACTAACAGGCTTTTCATAATGTATTACGAACAAATTATTTTCTAATTCCGTCGTAAATTAAAAAAAAATTCCAACGGTTTTATTGTTTTAAGAGTAAACACCTGACAGTGAGCTACGTAATAAGTGGCAGTATATCACGTCATAATTAGATGTAAAATTTGGTAACGGAGTTAGGAAAACATATAAAAAATTTGCGTCCTGTCCAATATTAAAGATACAAAAAATGCAACAAATAAAGGTATACAAAATTAAATACACTTTTTGGAATGGAAAACTAATCTTTTCGCGAGTCAAGTCGAATGCGATACACTTTTAACTTTTACAAAAGTTGTAGCTTTTTATCTGCTAAAAAGAAATTATTTTGAAAAATTTTGACTAAGATATGTCGAAAATGGTACAGTTTTTGCAATTCTTGTGATAATGAGTAAATAAACTAAGTAAAAAAGGAAAAAACGATTCTACTTTTTTACTCGATGTTTACTCAGAAAAATAATTAATTCTAGGAATTTCCTTAAAATTTGAGAAGTTAGACGAAATTTTTGCTTTTATCGAATGTTTTTTAAACTAATTGCCCAGTTTCTGAGTCGAAAAATTACGAAATTTGGGCGAAAATTAAGTTTTTTTAATTGATAAAATACGAGTTGTTTTGTTTTTTTTTAATTTTGGTCACGTATTTGGGCTAAAAACATGTGTTTTTGAGAATTTTAGTATCTTTTTGATTAAAAAAAGCAATTATTTTGCAAAATTTTGGGAAAATTTGTCGAATGATTATTGATTACCAATATCGATCGAAAATTATAATTTTTGTAGTTTTTCAACGTTTCAACAATTTTTGAACAATGTTTTTTTCGTGCGTTTTAACAGATTTTTTTGAGTGAAATTAATTGTTGAGCGTTTTTGGTCAGTCAGTTTTTACTCAGAAATACGATTAATTCGAATAATTCGTCAAAAGTTTATTCGAATTAGGTAGAAACTGTAAAAGTGCTTGATGAAGTGATTGTCAAAAAAAATTCTAATAGACATACATTATTTAATAAGTGCTTTAAAAAGTGTAACGAACTAAGTTGTAGCGAATTAAATTTCCTGCAAAGTATTTGCGACGCAACACCATAACTATCTTCAACAGTTTAGGCTTAAATTAATTTTCCAATTTTTGAACAACTAAACCGACCTAATTCGTTTAATATAAGGCAAAAACATGCTTTCGCGGATTTTTTTAATGTTCTTAAATTTTCTTATTTCTTTAACCCTACTCGCAGTTTTTTGAAAATATGAGGCGATGTGCTTTTTTTAATGTAATTTTCGATATTTTTTGTATTACCATTACTCTTACAATGGTGAATTTAATGCTCTACCTGTCTGATTTTTTAGTTTGAGTTGTTCTCACTGTTTTATTTAATTCATTGTTCAACTCGCCATCTGGTGGCGCTAATAGATCATTAAGAACAGGAACATTTATTTGACTTTGAAAATGTTCCTTGTCATAAATGGATATTTTAGTGTCAACTTGACAGTAATCTGACACTAAATCTGCCAAATATGCCGATGTCCATACTTTTGTCTTTGACGGAATCCGTATCCTAGTTACTAAGTAGGAATAACGCTTTCAAAGGAATGTGGTGTCAACCCCTCTGTTTTTATCATGTCAATATAATTATTAATCAATAAGTTGATACTATGTATCTCTAGTAAAATTGTTGCAATTTTGTATTATAGTATAGTATATTGGAAATTTGATTCGTATAGTCATACAAGTCAAATTTGATACTAACCCAGTATCAATTCAAGTATTGATATCGTAACTTGACGAATACTCAATAGAGAACTTTCTTGTATCATTGAAAATGAATCTGGATTCGTTGTGAATTGTGATGCTTAAGAATAGTTTTGTTTTTCTAGAGGCAATTTGTTATTAAATTAACCGTACTATAGACTGTTGCGTCGATGTTGATGTATGCACGTTAAGTGTCTTTTTTTAAGTAAAGCTGCATATTGCATAGCGTTTTTTAAATACTAATCTAAAGCAAAAATACTCAAAAAAGTTTGCTACCCTGTATGTTACAGTTCAAAACACAACAGGGTTTGTTTTATCCGGAACAAGTAATTAATTAATGTTTTATAGTTTTATATTTTACTCAATGTTATTAACCATTTGCAATGTCTATTTATTTTTTTCTACAGCCGTCAAAAAATCGTGACATTTATGCATGGTTACCTATGCGCGAAGTTTGACGTTTTTTCACTGTGAAAAAATATTATTTTTTCACGGTTTCACAGTGAAAAAATAATATTTTTTAACTGTGCAGGCAACTCGATTTTTCAGATCATTTTGTTCCAACTTATTTCTGTTACAATTTTAGTAACACGAAAAGACATCAACAGCAACCGAAATGAAGAGACGGATCGATAATGAGAGGTAGTTTTAAAGGTTTTATAATTATACAGAACAATATTACAAAACAATAATAATAGATATTTACTTTGACATATGAAAATTAAATGTGCATGACGAAAACGTGCCCCCGTTTATCCCCAGAGGCCTGAGTGAAGACGCTTGTAAATGAAAGTTATTTTCGCCATTAAAAGAAGCCGATGTAGAAGGTTGAGTGATTTTGTTTTCTTCTGTGGAGGAAGAAGGTTGAATTTTATTGGCAATTTCAATTTTATTATTCAAAGAGTCCTCGATGTAACTTTCTGCCACTGTGCTGCTTCTCCAGCCCCCATGACGTTTAATTGAAATTAGATCACCTCCAGCATTCGCCAAAAGAGTGGCAGAGCTTCTTCTGAAGCAGTGACCAGTATATTTTTTAGGTTCGTCTTTGTTAAGCCACTTTGCAATCAAACTTGGTATCTCTCCGATTTTGTTAATTCCAACATTTTGATTCACACATTTTCCGTTGGTATACTTTAAAAATAAACGGTCACTAGTCGCCCGTGGAGGCCGCAAAGCTCTATATTTTCTGACAATTTCTATATTTTCTAAATTTGAAACAGTAAATATTCGTTCGCAGTGGGTTTTTGTATCAGGCACCTTCACAATTAAGACAGACTGTTTATCTTCTATGTCAGTTAGCTTCATTTTAACTAATTCTTCACGTCGAAGGGCTCCCGATATACCCAAAATTAGCACAGTCTATAAATAAAACGAGTTGTTTTGATTTGTATTACACTAATATGATAAGTTTACCTTCATCAGTAAATATATCTTGTCATCTGCTTCATTAATAAACTTGCTAATGTCTTCTTTGTCTAAAATTTGCGACTTCTTGCTTCTGTAACCTACGCTTTTGCTTTTCAGGTAGGGCACTAACTTCGGAAACTTACGTGTATCGATATTCTCTTTAACGTTTAAGGTGGCTTTCAACATCGCATAAAGGGCCCAGAGTGTTGGTGGCTTTAAGGTGGTAGACTTTTCTTCCAAATACGCCAACAAAACATTTTCCGTTACTTGATCAATCTTTTTCATAGAACACCACTGCCGAAACTGAAGATACGTTTTTTCGTACTGCGGTCTTGATTTAGCAGGCAAAAGATTCGACACTGCCGCGCTTGCAATTGCATCTATTTCGTTTTCGCTGCTAAAATCCATCACACTTCTTCAACAAAAATACCTATTGTGACAAATTTTTCGCAACTATCACTTTTATTTATCATCGTAACCATGCAAGCAACTCGATTTATCAGACCATTTTGTTCCAACTAATTTCTGTTACTTTTTTCTTCATCTGGAGGCTGTAGAAAAAACGTTGTTTGTATTTCGTGGCGAAATTCATGTTTTAATGGCGCCTTCGAATGTCTTTTAGGTCTCGACCTGGCGGTCTCGACTAAAATAACATTCTCAGGCGCCATTAAAAAAACACTCATTTCGCGCACTTAATACAAAAATTACTATTATTTTATAAATATAATAATTTAAGAAAAACAGTTTTTTATTACATAACGTTGCCAACACAAAAATCCCCAGTACGTTCCGCACGCCACTGGTAATTCCCCCAAATAAACATCAAGTGTCGAGCAATGACACCCTCATTCGCACAAAAATGTATTAAAATGAGGGTTTTCCCTCGCACGCCCCAATTTTATTTATTTTATCCCCAAAGTGGCCGCAATATTGATTGACGCGACGCCGCTGCTGTTGGTGATTTTCGCTCCGTGGGTGTGGCAGTCCTGCTCAATCGTGTTTGTTGGGTGTACCGCTTCGCCATTTTCTGCGATATTTATTAAATTATCGCCGTTTTTAACGAAACAATTAGTGTCGTGTGTGCAAAAACATGTGTGGCAACGTTTGCGCCCCCCAGTGAGTGTCCCAGACCATGCCGAGGTAAGAAATGGGCGGAAATCTCGACTCCTGCTAGTTGGCCTTTCCCCTTTCTATTTGACATTTTCTGCGAGAAATTGCCCCAAAATCTGGCCGTTTGCGGTGTCTGTTCGCGTAATTGCGACAAATGACTTGACCTTGCAGCTTGTGTTTGCTCATATTTGTTAAATGGGGCGTATGTGGCCCCCTAATGACTCACTTCCTTGTTGGAGACAGTATTGATGAGAGCGAAGCCAGTTTGGGGCACTTCCTGCCACGCTTTAGTTTATTAATTGGCGGTTAATAACCTTCACAGATGTCTTTCGCACGTCATGCACTAATTTATTTATTTCCATAAAGCGGTAACATATGGTGACGAAAACGGGAAACAGAGATTTAACCTTTTTTCTTCAAGAAATGTTGAAACGGTTTAGTTTTCACTTCTGTAGCGGTGCGTTTCAAAGTTCAATTGGTGAACGATTGCATTTTTTAAACGGAATTGATGTAATCACGTGTGATTCTGTTAAAATTTAAAGGGCACTTATTATTAGAAATGAGAAATCCAATAATTGGATTGGTTGTCGTCATAGTTACTGATTTTTTCGTCCTTCAACCCCTAAAATAACAATAACACAAAGGTCTACTACATTTGGGAAAGGTGAAGGAATACTTAAAATTAAATCACGCTAATCAGTTATGATAATTGTTTACTAAAGTGAGAATTGTTAAAAATCGATGTTTCTGTAATAAATGAATTGAAAACAAAAAAACGAGGTCAAAAACGCAATTTTTTCTAACTAATTTGCAAAAAATCATTCATTTTACATTTAATGGTTATTTTATTATAAATACTGTATTTTTATATCGGCATAACGACATATTATTGATGACCTTCGATGGAAATGTGATATTCTTCTAATTAAATTTTAAATAACTATTTTCTCAAAAATTAGGATATTATTCAGTTTAGAACTTAAGGGAGTGGCTTCCCTGATAAAAATTTACGTCGAAATTCTCTCAAAAATGTACTGCTTTATCTAGTGTAAATACTTAAAACAGGAATAATACTCCCAAGGTCTGAAGTGTTAATAGTATTTTGATGAATCATGGTTGTAATATTTTTCAGGTGTATTTAGGTGTTCCATATTCATATCTACTCTACACACATGTCTTGTCACACAAGTTTTTATCACATCTAGGGAACAACCAATTGATTCATATTCTTTATGAGCATTTAAATGATTTCAAAACACTGCCAAAAGTTTTGAATGTAATCAACAGAAGAAATTGAAAATCGATTTTTGCAAAATTATTTTTCATTAAATAATACCACACCCCTTTTTTTATTTATTTGTCCCAATAAGTATGATTAAAGGATTAAAGCCATACACAAAATTTTTGCAAAATCTAATCTATTAGAAAGCGTCTAAATGAAACTGTAGTCAGGGGAGCCCTGAAAATTTTATGAACATCTTCTAATCTTCTGTAACTTACGTTAAATATTGATTATAACCAAATTTTTTCTGAAAAAATTAACATTAACATTTTATTTTTTGACGATTTTTTTTACAAAAATAAAATAGACAACCAAATTATTGTGTAATAAAACGATTAAAAAAGCAAGAATAACACTAATTATGACATATTTGATGCGTTCCACAATAAAAAACATCCCAAAAAGCAAAAAAAGTAATTTTCAAGTTAAATTATTCATTTTTTGACCCATTTCATTAGAAAAGCTGAATTTAGAAACGTTTTAAAAGCAAAGCACCCATTACAATTTTTGACTTGATTTCCAAATGTCTGTGATTTCTATTGACAAGATCTCACAAAAAAGCTAAGTGTTTAGCTTAAAAACGATCTAACATGCTAAAAGAATATGCGAACACTGATTTCGATCTGCAAAAATAGTCATTTTAGATTTAAATTTGTATTGTTTAGACCCGCTTTAGCAAAATCTTTGAAAAAAAACTAAATTTAGAAACGTTTCAAAACAAATATAACGAAATTTTCGATTTGGTTTCATTATTTTTCTGGTTTCTAGCGCAAAATCATTACGTTTTTTAATATGATTCATCTAAATCTTGCTCTAAAAAGATCCAAAACGCTAAAAAAAACAAACATTACACTAATTTTGAACTGTATCAATGATTTTTTGGCTTTATTTTGGAAATTTTGCAAAATAAAGCATTTCTATGTGAAAAACGCCGTAAAAAAGTGAAAATGGAATCATTTTCAAGATAATTTTGTGTTTTTTGGCCGGTTTCAGCAAAACCTTGCAAAATAAACGTTTCCAAACGTTTTAAAAACTCAAAAAAACAAAAATAAGACGATTTTTTTCTTTTTTTTTAATTTCCATGATTTATATTGGAAAGATATGCCAATTTTGAGGTGTTTTAAAGGCTTTTGGCTTATTTTTGACAAAATTTCGTTAATAATTGTTTTTCAGAGTTATTTCGGATTAAGTAACTAATCTTTTGAAACAATATGAATTTTTTGCCAAAAAACAAAAATCTAAAGTTTTCGAAAAAAAGCAAAAGTAACAAACTTTGACTTATTTTAATAATTTTGCGGTGTATTTTTGACGAAATCACATTAAAAAATGCGTTTCTGATTGAAAATAGTACTACTATTATGGTTTTACAAAATGTTCATTGTGAAACCGAAAGTGGTTTCACAAAGAAAACTTTTATGCAATTACTTTTAGTAGATAGTTCTGTTGGATGTGCTGGACTGGGTGTCATCAGTCATAACTGTAATTTAGTGTGTAATCTGTCTAAAGCGTCAAGTCGTTTATTGATAAAGCCTGAATAATTAACAACATTAAGAGGAAATAGTTTGAACAGATTTTGATAAATTCAACAAAAAAAAAACAAACAACAAAAATAGAAAGTAGAAAAAATAGTATATTACACTCCTTCGTCGTGCTCCAAAACCATTCGTGTCACAATAGGACGTCTTATAAAACTCGTATATACTGTTACAGTTTGCCACAGTTAAGCGATAAAGTTGCGGTTGAATTTAAATATCGATTTTTTCTTAACATTGTAAGAAATTAATTAAGGTAGGGACCACGTGCCCATTTAAAAAAAAACAGTTTGAATTAAAATTAAAATTAAATTAAATTGGAAGCTAAACTTACATTGTATTCTTTTGTCACCTTTTTTTACCAAAATTACACACACACCTTTTATATTTTATATTAATGGTTTTCAATAAAAATATGCTTAACCAAGAAATGCGACGTTATTCTAACGTCATTTTTTTTCATTGTACTGAAATACAGGCCTTTACTAAATTTTAACATTAGTCTATATAGGGAAATGTAATTTGAACAGACAACCCAAGACCGAAATTGCTAAAAAGATATCTACAGGAAAAATTACTTACAGCAAAATGTAAACAAGAGATAAATGAAATGACATAGTTTAGTGATAACACCGATGATATAAATTTAAGTGAAAATATTGATTATTTTCAACTAAAAACTCTCATTAAAATGTAATTTTCTGTTCGCGAAATGGTAACATTGTTTCAAAATTTTTACAAAATGATTCGATTTTACGAATACGGTCAAAATCGTGAGTATCTCTTTCTATGTAACCTTTTCATTTGTGTAAATTGATCATTTTATCGCACTTGAAACATTCCAATTGAATCTTGACATTAGCATTCAGCACCTCACAAAACCCTTCCATCATGTTTATCTCTCGTTTCTAGTGAACACTAAACAACCATGCCTCTGCCAAAGAGGGTGATCGAACCGGTCCACGTGGCCAGAGGCACACTTCCAGAGGATTTTCCTCTAGTGTCCGAATTGGAAGCCGTCACCAACGGAACTTTAGCGAATACCGTACGACAACTTTCCTCACTCTCAAAACATGCCGAAGATTTATTCGGAGAATTGGCCAGAGATGCCCAACAACTCTACGACAGATCGAATTCACTGCAAGCGAGAATCGACAGACTCGCTATCAAAGTCACACAATTGGACAGCACCGTCGAGGAGGTCTCTTTGCAGGATATCCACATGAGGAAGGCGTTCAAGAGCACGGTGGCTTTCGATCAACAAGTAAGTTTCATGGTGGACTATTAATTTTGTTCTTGGTCATGAATCCAAAATTGGACTCGTTTTATGAATTGGTTTACGAAGAAATGCTCTAAATTCAAGAAATTTCACCAATACCAAGTAGACAATTGTAAAATTTACTCCAAATGTGGGTTTACAAGTTAATAGATTTGCCAAGTCAAAGTAAAATAATTTATTTAACGGGAAATTATGTCAAGACATAGGAAATAATGAAAAAACTGGGCTTATATAGTGGCGGTCACCTCGATTTGCGTGTGCGTCATCAATCTCATTTTTTCATTACCAACACAAAGCTATAAAAAATTATCAAAAACAATGCAAATTTAAACAGCTAAGGGCTATCTAAGGGTGGTATCCTTGAACATTAATGTACATGTGCACTTCGACAACACCGTCAAGTGTCACGAATTTGTCAAACTGACATTGACAGTAAATTATAGACGTCGTCGTATGGTTGTCGAAAGTGTTATCGGTGTTAATCGCAAGTATTTTCCGTTCGTTTATTGTGTTTTGTGATTTGCGTTTCGTTAGGTTTTTGATTCTGTGTTTATTAGTTCTTGTTTTGTGAATCTGTATTTTTTGTAACAACTCATAGTTTAAACACTTCGTAACCTCAAAAAATATTTGATAGTTTGTCACCGCTATGCCCCTGCTATGTAAACGTAGTGACAGAAATGTCAGATGACGCACACGCAAACGGAGCTGAGCGCTACCATACACAGTTTATTTTCACCTGTTTTTATATTTATTTAGAGTAATTTATTTTCCATAAATGTTGCAGTACGTCCCGTTAACGAGAAACTTCAAATTCTAGGGATTCCATTAACATAACGCAAAAAATTTCAAAATTAGAGCATTTTCGTTCACAAAATAAAATTTTAGAAATCTTGTCAACTTACAAAGTTCAAAATTACATAGAAATCGATAAGAAGTATCTTTTTTTTTCTATGGGTTTAGGTATCTTGAACAGAAATTTTGTTAAAAGAAAAATAACTACAAAATTGGACTTGAACGAGCTTTATCACTCACTAATTCGAAAGATTTCGTCAAAACAAAGTAGAAATAAGCATAGTTACATATAACATTGTTTTTTTCTACAGATTTATTAATGTTTTTTAACGAGAAACTCTCAAAATTCTGACGCAAAAAATTGCATACTACAACGTGGAAAGTGAAAACCTAAAGATGCAGAGCGTGTTTTCGAAGTATAATTCACTAAATTTGATACTTTGAACTATCTTATTCAACCATTTGTTTTGTTAAAAAAAGTATCAAGCTAAATTGCTAGCAATATCTAAATTTACCTTATTATAAGCACGTGATTTGTTTAAAATAGGTGTTTTTCAACGGTTGTTTGTTTAAAAATGTGGCGTTAATTTAGACGCGTTAATTTAACATAAGTTAATTTAAGTAGCCCCTTTGCTTAAAAAAGAAATTTCTTAGTTTCTTTGAATAGATTCAATTTTACGAACTATTCGCTTAAATGTCTAAATCTCGATTGTTTTGAAATTAAATTTTCTTATAATACAATAAGAAAAGCACAATACGTCATACATAAAGAATCACCTACTTGGCTGTTTTTATGTTACATAACAATTTTATTACATAAGGCTAGAAAATATTATTTTAATCGACAATTGCTTACAATATTTTTTTTAATAAAAAAGACTAACTACGGCGACTAACTATAACGATAAAGGTTTCTAATAAGGGATCTTCTGAATTCCACTGAATAAATCACTTAAAAACAGATTATATTTCTGTCTTTTTTTTAAAATGTATTATTTATTTAGAGAGAGTTGGAAAATTTCCTTAAAATGTTCTTTACCATTATTTTTGTAACAATTAGAAATATGTACTAATACAAATTAATAAAAACTGTTATTAACGGCTTTTAAAACGGCGGTAAACAAAAATAATCGCAAATATTTAACACCACAAGTTTTGAATTCGAATTAGAAACGTAACAGTACGCACTAAATAGTGCTTTGATAAAGATATTTTTGAGATTTTAATATTTTTAACATACTTAAGTATAAACTCGAATCTATCCCTGGAAAATCTGTCACATTTAATCAGTTTAAAATAAATCCAATGAGGTTAAGTCGTGAAGGTTTAAAGTACAATTTTACCACTTGCGTTAAAAGTGCTTCAAAGATCGATATAAAATATAAATTTGAATATTTTTTTCGTTTGATTATCCGTTCCTTTTGGAATAATTTGGCTACTATTATTGTTGATTAAATAACTATTAATTACTATTATTTGATACATTTTCGTGAGAAGTTGTGGGGTTTGCTGACTTTTTTAGAAATTTGAAAACGGCAAAGAGTTATCGATTTTTGAAGTCAAAATTGCAAATAAAAAATTTTTCAGAAAACCCAAATATTTCGAAAATGACTCAATTTTAGTATAGGGAAAGCCCATTCATTAAAGCTTCCGTAAAATAACTCGAGTAATCCAAAAATGCAAGAAAAAAAAACATAGCCTCCCATTTTAAATAAGAAAGTTGATAGCGACTTCCGGTATAACCTGAAGTGCCGCCATGTTGAAAATATTTTCATTGATGAGGACCTAATGGATTATGGTTCTTTACAAATTTTCAGTGACTATCATTATTAAAACTCCCAATGGGGTTTAGGTCGAACAGCCTATATATTTTTTTACGCTTATAGTTAAATTAAAAGATTTAAAGAAGTAGATGCCGCCAACCATACTTATTCTTTAAAAATTGATAGAGTCATTAGCTGTCTAAAAGCTGTTTTATAATGTAACCATTCTGATAGTTATATCTATTGTATTAGTTAACTATTAATTGAATTTTTCCAGATATTCTCCCGAGCGACTATGCCAACGGCCATGTTGGAAACGTATCATTCCTGTGACAAACCGCCCCCACTCCACAAACTCAATTGTTACCGTGACGACGGCAAAGACGGTCTGAAATTCTACACCGATCCGAACTACTTCTTCGAATTATGGCGTCAAGAAATGCTCAACGACACCGAACGTATGATGCACGACCGTGGCAAGAAACCACACCGACCACGAACCGAAGGCGGCCAAGGAAACCGCCACAAAAAACGCGTCCGTCAACCACACAACACCCGCGAAAGACAAAAGCAAATCGCCGTAGGCCACGGCGAATACATCATGCCACAACAAAACACCATCTATCGCACCCCACAACCCATCATCCAGCAACAACAACAAATGTTACCAACCGAAGAAATGATTGAACCACGCCCACCACGACCGAACTCAATCGAAATACGACGCTCGTACCAACAGGAAACCACCGACGGTCTCCATTCCCCCACTTACCCCCCGTACGAGGAGTATGGCCAAGGCCCACTCAGTTCCGAATCATTATACCAAGGAGGCACGCCCACACGAGGCGGTAAAGTCCGCCCAAGCCAGCCCCCACCCGCACCACCTAGCAACACGAGCACGCCCTCGTCCAATACCCCGACGCGAGGGCGGAGCCTCTCCGGCCGCGACAACCTACCACCACCGCCCCCACCACCCGACACGACCATGTCACCGCCCAACGGCATCCCCGCACATCTCGCCACCCAATCGCGTTCAAACAGTCCGCATCAAGCCACACCTCCCGAACCGGTGCAAGACTTACCTCCACCACCGCCCATACCTAAGCAAGCCTCGCCCCCCAAACAACAAACTCCACAAGCCCCGCCTCCGCCACCACCTCCACCAATGCCGTTACTGAACGGCCCGACGACTAGTCCCCCATTGGTTAACGGCGATTTGGCGAAAATTATAAATAGTGCGTCGCCGCCGCAATTGACACCTGTCAAAGATCGGCCAAAGCAGGCGCCGCCTATCGTCGATCCCAGGAATGATTTACTCAAAGCTATCCGAGATGGGATTAAGTTGCGCAAGGTGGAGAAGATTGAACAGAAGGAGGTGGAGAGAGGGAACGGTTTCCACGATGTTGCGAGTATTTTAGCTCGGAGGGTTGCAGTCGAGTTTAGCGATTCGGATTCAGGAAGCGATTCGGAGTGTGATAGTGAGGGTTGGGGCGAAAATGAAACGTCGGCGTGACATAGAAGGAAGGCTAGCACGGCTAGTCAAGTGTATTGAAGCAACGAATTTTCAATTTTTAACGAGCAAACTTTAGCAATATGCCAAATTTCCAGTATTATTGAGGCATTGCATGATAAGCTTATTAGATTGCGTTTACAGTGGATGGTTTTGACTTGGGTTGAGATGTACATATTGTAATGAACGTTTTATTTATAAATTAAGTTGTATAGAGAATTATTTAACTCGTACTATCCTAATACTCCTTTTTAATATTTTAACCAATTATCAGGAAATCTTTGTAAAATACGATATTTAATGGGTAAATAAACATCATGTCAACGTATGTGTTTTATTTACGAAGTGCGCATTGGGGGTGAGACCAAGATCACGCCGTCACCTCGGACGAAAAGCATGGGAATATTACGTTTCGTCGTTCTGTAAACCTCTTCATATGTTTCTTCATCGATTTCAACCGTGGTTATGGTCTCTTCGGCGTCGCTCAGGATCATGTTCATGTGTTGGTCATAAGCCTGGAATTTCGGTTTGTGATGGATGGAACTTTGTTAGACAACTTACGTGGAGTCTGCCCCGGATTTCTCGATCGTTTCGCATTTTTACATAAATACGTTCGTCTAAACTTAACCTCACTAAATCGAGCGGTTCTTTGACGGTGATTGAGGGAATCTGAAAGGAGTGGTAGGTGAAATGTAATTCTAAATGAAATGGGTCTTACATTTTCTAAGTCATCTGCCATTCTCACGAAAGATGATACTTGTTTGTAATATTAAATTAAACAGGCCAAAAGTTAGGTTAAGTTGTCGTTACAGTGTCGCCACAATAAGAACACCTTTTTCGATTTTAACGATATTCGGACAGACCGGTCTTGGCATGTAATAAAATTCGGGCGGAAGGTGTTTTTTTGAATCTAAAAAAAATTTGTTTTTTAATTAAAGCCACAGATTATTACCGCGTTTTACTTTTTAAAATAATACAATCACTCGTTTTAGGGATCATGCATAGTTTAACACTCACTAACACTTAGAAATCGGCAGATTATACAGGGTGATTCTTTTAGGACCTACATTAGAGACTTTTTAACTTTAAAAAAAACTAGTGCTTTAAAAGCGACTATTTGAAATTCAACTAAATTATTTTCAAAATTTCTGAGCTTCCGGAACCACGACAAATTGGCGCCAACTTTAAAATTTTGAAGAGTAACTAAACATTTTTATTACATTTTTTAATTCACTCTCTCAAAGTGAGTAAAATTTATTAAAATTGTTGGTACTTATCTGTCTTAGTTTTACATATGTCAATTTTTTTGGTAAAATTTTTATTTGCAAGGGTTTATTTAAATTATCACAGCCTTTGAACCGTTTAGGAGAAGTGAATATATTTTTTTTTAATTCGATTATCGGAGTTTCGAAAAGTTTTCTAAAATTTTCAAAATTGTCAACTGTCAAAATTCAAGGCTAGTATGATTTTTTTAAATGGTTATTAAAAATAAAATCGGCTATAATTCAGTTTTTTCAAATGGATCGACTCTATTTTCTTAACGGCAATCGAAAGAACAATATTCATGGTGATTTTTATCAACACGTCCTGTACCTTACCTGTTACAGTTTTTGAAAAAATCACAAATAACGGATTTTACTTCGTAATTTTTATAGTTAATCAAGTAGACCTTGCAAAATGGTCAACAATTGTCAAACTTCGACACTTTACTTAGTTTTTAGCTGGTTCATTATCAAATAAGCAGCAAAACATTAATATTTAATTATGGTTTATGCTAACTTAGTGAATAACTCAGTCAGTTTGCCATCGAATTTTGAACTTTTTGAGTGAAAATGGGGGACAGTTTTAAAATTTCTGTTAATCATTAGTACAATTTTATCGTATTTTTTGAAAGGTTACTCGATTAAAAATGAAAATAATTACCTTGAATTCGGTTTTTTGAGATTATTTCAAAAACTGTAAGAGATAGATATAGAAGATGTTAATAAGTCTGCATAAAAATTGATGTTCTTTTGATTGCCATTGAAGTCATTCCATTTAAAAAAACTGTTCTATAATTGTTTTTTAATTATCATTTTCAAAATATCATAGTAGCCTTGCAATTTGACAGTTGACAATCGTAAAGATTTCAGAAGACCCTTCGAGCCTTTGGTTATCAAATGCAAAAAGAATTATTCACTTATTTTAAAGTACTCAAGAGCTATGATGTTTTAAATAAACCTCTGCAAATAAAAAATTTATCAAAACATTTGACATATTTCAAAAACTAAGACAGATAAGTACTAACAATTAGGTTTACATTTTACTCAGTTTCAAAAGGCGAATTCAGAAACACAATAAAAATAGGTGGTCACCATTTAAAATTTCAAAGTTGTCGCCAATTTCTCGTAGTTCCGGAAGTTCAGCCATCTTGAAAATAATTTAGTTTTAACTCAGAGTGATCGATTTGAATCGTGTACAAAATTTTAAAGCTCAACCTATGTTAGAAGTTAAAAAGTTTGTAATATAGGCTCTAAAAGAATCAGCACGTATATAAAATTACTGGTTGCTAAAGTCCATTCGGAATTAAAATCAATTTTCAAATTGTTTCAACGTTGGCAACTCCATTTAAAATTAGTCGTCTATGTCAATGTGGCAGGGTTCCAACATAATTCCAAAATTTTTGACACTGACAATTAATTTACAAAAAATGAGGTTTATAAGAGAAAGATTATTAGCACCGCACTAGACCTAGCTACCAACCTAACAACAACTTTCTATAGCTTAAATAACCAAAAGCACGACCGACATCCCAATTTAGGGAATTCCAGCAGGTGGATTGGCAATGATTATTCCACCAATTGCATTTCCGTTGATTCCGTATCTTATTTTCATTTCCTTAAAATAAGACGTCGCTGCATCTACCACTACTGGCTAATAACGTAAGCATTTTTAACTTTACACAGTTTCTGTTGCCCTTCATAATACATTTTCAAAGAATGGACTTCCACACTTTGTCTTCAAGCGACTCCATTAACCAAATAAGATGCACCTCGTGCAAAAACTACTTGTCTTACTTCCCCGTGATGTTAACCCAAGAAGAAACGTTATGTGGAAGGTGTCCTGCAAAGGACAATTCAATTCGAAACTTTTCATTTGAAGCTTTAGCCCAGTTTTTGCCCTTTCCATGCCGTTACCAACCTCAAGGATGTTGCGATGAATTCCTTCCGGGGGAAATACCCGGACATGAGGAGAACTGTAAGTTTCGGGTAATTCCTTGTCCTTTGGATGAATCAGTGGCGTGCGAATGGCAAGGACCAAGAACAGAATTGTTACAACACTGTTTGGATGAACATTCCGATTTGGTGCTTGAAAATGGGGAATTTGAGTTGGACTTGACATGTTCCGAAAATTTTGTGAATATCTTAGGACACGAAAATGTTTTGTTGATTTTCAAAAGAAATTTTCATTCTGAGCGCAAACTATTGAAATTTGTACTGTACAGAAGTAAACATGATCTAGGAAATGAACATTTTTCATGCCGATTAGAAATTAAGGGAGCAAAAAATACGATGTTATGTGATTTTGACTCAAGCTTTGAAGAAAACTGCAATATGACAAAAATTCAGCTTGAGCCAATAGTATGTGTTACCAATGTAGCTGTTGGGAAATTAACTATCGAGAAATCTATAGAAAAAAACTCACAAGTTGATGAAGAAATGCTCTCACTTTTGAAGTGTATAAAATGTTCGGACTACGCAATTCCACCGATTTACTACTGCACGGAAAAATCGAACGTTGTATGTTCTGAGTGTAAGGTAGATCATGATTGTGTCTCTTGTCAGACATCAGAACCTACTAGAAATTTTAGTCTTGATGGAATGGCAAGTTTACTAACTTATCCTTGCAAGTATAAACGAAACGGTTGTACTTTTACGTCTATATGCGGGAAGATCAGTAAGCATAACGACTCATGTGAAATGAGTGATTTGTTATGTCCGTTTAAACAAACTAACTTAAAATGCTTATGGAAAGGAACACAAAAACAAGTGTTCGAACACATAGAAAACAATCACTCTGAGTATTTGTTTGAAAATAACAGTGTAATTTCACTGAAACTTAAAGAAGAAACAACCTACTACAGGATAATTCAATTGCCCAAACTTTGTTTTCTGTTAAACTTTAGGAAAGAGTCATCCATTCTTTATTTTACCGTGCAGGCAATTGGTTTCCTTCCTCACCAATACAAATTTGAAATTGAAATTCAATATCCTTCTAGAAAAGGCATTAGATTATTAGCCAACAAGCTTTGTAAAAAGAAGATGAGTTTACGTAGTAGATATTATTTTGTAAATAGGGACAATTATTGCACTTTTCACGACATTAATGCATTTGAAAGGAATAATATTACTAAATTTAAGATAACTGTTTTCAAGTAATCTAGCATCTAGCACTTAATGGTTAAGGAGATCCTTTAGTAATACAAACATTGACTTATTTTTGCTTTTGTTATTTCGTTCAAATATACAATTTTTATATACTTTGCTTTTTTCTTATTTTTTTTTAAACAGCTTTACCACTTATTTGTTCTTGGATTATGGATTTCAAAAGTAGTGTATTGATAACGCATATACGTGTTTCACACCATATTAGGAGGTCTGCGCTTAATGTACAAAAGTCGCAAGACACTATTAGCTGTTTCAAAACCATAAAAACACCAACGTCGCATTTCATCACATTAAATTCTTAAATACGATTGATAAAATTGTAAAATAGTTATTAATGAATAGATCTCTCATTGAAACTGTAAATTACATTAGCTATTATTTCCTTCAAGTGCGTGAATAATTTATACCAGTTAATTTTGAGATAAAAGCGACGTTGGCCTTTTTATAGATTTGAAACAGCTAATACCTACACAGAAATATACAATATGTCTATAAATGAATGTAGGATCGTAGTTGGTATTAAAAGTTTGCCGCTTCTTTCTAGAAAAAAACGAACAATATTAGTAAATGAAAAATTTGGTTTTACTGGTTACCTGAGTAGATAAAAATTAATTCTTTTCAGAAATTTCTTAGAAACAAAATAATTAAATGCCGCAAATTCAAATTCCAGAACCACCTGAGATCCTACATTCTTTTATAAACCCTCCGTCTATTTAATTAATACTAAGTATTAAATTGTTAAAAACTTACAACAGTGGCTGCCAAAAGTTAATCATTTCACCACGATTTTTTTTCCATTCTATCAACGAATGGTACGAATATGATTCTAATCTATCTAATGTAGATGTTACTAAAAAGATGAACATAATAATAATAATAATAATAATAATAATAATAATAATAATAATAACAATAATAATAATAATAATTAATAATAATAATGTTTACTGTGCACAATAAAAAAAAGCAATTGCACAAAAGGAAATAAACAGCATTGCAGTTCTTCCATATTCCTATATGAAGCATTTTGCGTTGCTAACTAGAAGCGCGAATATTTATCTTAGATAGCGATTGTAGAAAAACATCTTTTTCCGAGGAAACTCTATTTTGCATTTTACTGCAGGTTAATCGTTGTCTGTCCCCAACTGCATTATTCTATCATATTTTATTTTAGTCAATCTTAGTAGAGTCTAAAATGTTACTTCTGGGCCAGGACATTTGGCGTCTCACCTTTGCCATGCACCAATTGGCTTGGTCCAGAAATGAAAAGCTATTTTTGGGGTATCTAAAAACTAGGGAATTTATAAAGGTTTTTCCTGGTTTTTAAAGTAGGTAATTTTACTTGGAGTGTCGAGGATTTTAAGTCGCTTTAAGTTGTTTTTCATTGATTTTTTCCATGCGCCAATAGGCTAGGTCTAGAAATGAAAAGCTGTTTTAAGGTATGTGAAATTTAGAGATTTAACAATTTTTGCATGCGCCAATTGGCTTGGTCCAGAAATGAAGAGCTATTTTTGGGGTGTCTAAAATGTAAGTTTTTTAGATCTTTTTCTTATGTTTACTTTTAGAAAAACAACAAATTTGTAGAAATCTACCCTGTTTTTTCATGTGCCCAATTTTTGGTGGTCTACACATATTTGAATACTTTTGGGGTGGATAAAAATTAATGCATTTTGAGTGATCTTAGGCCTTTTTTAGTTGTTGACTTTTGGGAAAACAGTCAAATTTGTAAGATTCTACCTTGATTTTTAAGACGCCAATTGTCCTGGTCCAGAAGTAAAAAGCCGTTTTGGGGTGCGTAAAAACAAGGTATTTTGTTAGTTTTTTAGGGCGTTCTTGAGATAATTTTCCATTATTTTGGGAGATTTTAACGGTTTTTTCGTGTGCCCAATCTTTGGTGGTCTACACATATTTGGCAACTTTTGGGGTGGATAAAAATTAATGATTTTTGAGAGGTTTTAGGCCCTATTCGGTTGTTTGCTTTTGGGCAAACAGCTAAATTTGTAGGATTCTGCCTTGATTTTTAAGACGTCAAATGTCCTGGCCCAGAAGTAACATTTTAGACTCTACTAATCTTCACTAAACTGGTTGCAAGACAGTATAAAGGGTACCTAACAGTACGAAATCGTGTTTTGAAGCCGATGAAACCTTCGAAGGAATATTTTTTGGTGGTTAGACCTGAAAGATTTATTGCTGCGGTCTGAGTTCATCCCCTTGCTAGCCGGGCGGGTTTACAGGGGTGAGATATTCTTTATAATGTTTGTATAAATACACTATTTTAAAGTATTTTAAAAATAAACAGTTGCTTTTATTTATTTATCTTAGTAATTTTTAACTACTATTTTAATCAGGGGCGCAATATTTGAGACCTGCACGCAGGTATAATTTTTTTGTCAACCAAAACTACTAGTCTAGTCAACAAACTTAGGGAATTTCACCATTCACCATGATTATTTTTGTGTTGGCAAAACAGATTCCCCCACGTGTACCTATTATTTAAAAAAAAACATCAACACATCTGTGGCACATTATGTAAGAACTTCATCATCATACCCTCTCTGTTACATTTCTTTCCATAGGATGGACTTTTTTAATTTAGGAAATTGCATTGAGTTCAGTTTTAGACTGCAGATCGGTTGGTGATTAAATTAAACTACGTACAATTCCTCGTGTTTACATTTCTTTTGTGTTTTTTTTTAAAAACATTCATCTGGCATTTTATGTAAGTATTTCAACAATATTGTTTTTGTTATTCTTCTTAATATCGTTCAAAGAATGGATTTCCGCACTTTATCTTCGAGCGAGTCAATTAACCAAATATACGTAAGATGCACCTCGTGCAAAAACTACTTGTCTTACTTCCCCGTGATGTTAACCCAAGAAGAAACGTTATGTGGAAGGTGCCCTTCGAAGAACAATTCGATTCGAAACGTCTCCTACGAAGCTTTGGCCCAATTTGTGGCCTTTCCATGCCGTTACCAACCTCAAGGATGTTGCGATAAATTCCCTCCTGGAGAAATACCGGAACATGAAGACAACTGCGAGTTCCGGGTAGTTCCCTGTCCTTTGGACGAATCAGTGGCGTGCAAGTGGCAAGGGCCAAGAACTGAATTGTTACACCACTGTCTGGATGAACATTCTGATTTGGTGCTTGAAAATGGCAAATTCGAGTTGAGCTTGACTGGTTCCGGAAATTTTGTGAATGTGATAGAATTTGAAAAAGTTCTGTTGATTTTCAAAAGAAGTTTCGATTTGGAACGCAAATTATTGAAGTTTGCATTGTACAGAAGCAAACATGATCTAGGCAATCAACAGTTTTTATGCCGATTAGAAATTAAGGGCGAAAATAATACGGTGTCAGGTGATTTTGATTCAAGTCTAGAAGCAAATTACAAGATGGGTGAAATTAGACTTGAAGCAATAATGTGTGTTACTAGTATGGCTGTTGGGAAATTAATGATTAAGAAACTTAACCAAAAAAACACCAAAGTTGATGAAAAAATGCTCACGCTTTTGAAGTGTATAAAGTGTTCAAATTACGCTGTCCCACCGATTCATTACTGTACGGAAAAATCGAATGTTGTTTGTTCAGAGTGTAGGGAAAATCACGGTTGTAACTCTTGCAAAAGATCAGCGCCCACTAGAAATATTAGCCTTGATGGATTAGCTAGTTTACTAACTTATCCTTGCAAGTATAAACGAAACGGTTGTACTTTTGCCTCAAAGTGTGAACTAATCAATGAGCATAACGACTCGTGTGAAATGAGTGATCTGTTATGTCCGTTTAATCAAACCACCTTAAATTGCTTATGGAAAGGAACAAAAAAACAAATACTGGAACACATAGAAAACAAGCATCCTGAATATTTGTACGAAAATAATACTGTAATTTCAGAAAAGTTTCAAGAAGGATCAACCTACTACAGGGTAATAAAATTTTACAAACTTTGTTTTCTGTTAAACTTTAAAAAAGGGTCATTCACTTATTATTTTACTGTGCAAGCGATTGGTTACTTTCCACACCAGTACAAATTTGAAGTTGAGATTCAAGATCCTTCTACGGAAGGTATTAGATTAGTGGCCAGCAAACTTTGCGCAAAGAAGATGGAAATAAATAGTAGAAATTGTTTTAAAAATGTGAAAAATTATTGCACTTTCCATAATATTGATGCATTTAAAACGGACAATGGTATTAATTTTAAGGTTAATGTTTTCAAATAATTGTCCGATTCTAATAAACCGCTTAGGATATTGTTTATTTTCTGTTACTAGTTTGTTACTTTGGATCAAATAAATATTTTTCTTTATTCGCAAAGCTTTTATTTCTGGGGGAGTTATGGTTTAACAAAGTAGGTTGCACAACAGCGGCAAAAAGAAAAAGTAAAATTCGTGTTTACCAAAACTGCAATTTTCCTAAAGACTAGTTCTGAAATTAGGATGATGAAAATTTTGTTTGAGTACATGGTTACGGTTTGTCTTTGTAATTATTGAATAAATGCAACTGAATTAACTTTCTGTGCTTTGATTTCCAATTAATTCGAAATTACAAAGCTCACCCACGGTCAGTGCAGTATATTTTAATTTAGTCTTGTGTGAATAATCCTATAATAGACCAGATTATGCACAAAAAATAACTTTTAGACCGGTTAAAAATTAAAAGCAAAGTACAATTTATGTTCGGTTTTGCCAACATGGACGAACCATGTCACTATTCATTAGGCAATCAACATAACGACATTTTTTTATATCGTGCAAAGAATGAATGTGTTAAATTAATTTTGTTTCAATATTTTACTTTCGAGAAACTTTAGCAGCCTCTCTTTTTTACCTTTTTTACAAAAGACAGTTTTTTTCGGCAAAAAGCAAATAGTACATAGTACCTGCATATAATTTATCGTTTTAAATGTTTTAATGAACGGAACGCTCCAAAATATCAATCTATTTTAACATCATTTCGAATCCCAGAATTCATGAGGTTAAGGCGAATTTGTATATAGGGCTGTTCTAAAATAAAATACCTAACTATGTTATGTTTTTTTTTAATTGACACCCCAAATTTTTGTTACATTTTTGAAATCGTAACTAAAGTGTCAGTATAACACACCCGGTTTTATGGTTTTATTCGGAAATAAAATTAACTAATCGCCCTCTGGTGATGATTTTTGAACTATGTCGAAAACAGTAAAGAAATTTTGGTAATGCCACATTTAACTGACATTTAATGAATTGTTCAACAATTTTGCGTGTACAGTGTTAATTACTTACAATAGAAAGAATTACTTTAAAAGTACGTGGTGGTAAATACTAGCGTTGACTTTGGTTCTATAGTTTTTCGTGGTATAAAGTGTTTATTGTTGGAACTTAAAAGTGGATAAAAAGTGAAAAATATTTAAATTTTGATTACAAAGTGTTATCAAACAGTTGTCTAATTAAAGATTATAAGTAATGGATCACAGCGAACACAAAGTTTGGCTCAAGAAACCAATAAATTAGTGAATTTTAGGTTAGAATTTTCCACTGAAAAAATCATGAAATGCTGCGGTAAATCTACAAAACTACAATAAAGATTAACAATTGCTGATACATTTAAACGTAAATTATGCCAAAAGGTAGGCTTTTCAATGTCTTTGTAATAATTTTCCAATAAAGAAAGTGAACCAAACAGTCATTCGTTATTCGTGTTTTCCTCGTCATCTCTCATTTGTCAACATAAGTTTCTTGCATCAAAGATGCAATAACCATTCCGCATAGGCAATGTAATAATTGTGAAGCCCCAAAATTTGTACAACATTCAAAATATCCGAATAAACATTTTCCCGTCATTTATGGTTACTGTTTTCAACCTAGCTCAGTGGCGCCCCCAACGGTAATTTTACTTCCGAATAGAGTTATCTGTCATGGATTTTGACTTATGTCAATTTATTTGTGAAAATAGCGTTGTGTAAAGACCTTCAGAAAAATTTATAACTTCAGAACCATTTAAAATAACTTAAACAAATTTTTTACTATTCATTTTCTTAAGCTTTAGCGCATCTTCTACAATGAAAACGAACTTGCAATGGACATTACATCGCCTATTACGATTTTCTAAAAATGCAAATAGCAATAACTCGATTTTTTCAAATGGAACACCCCATATTTTATTGCATCATTGAATGGCATTTTGTAAGAGCTTTCTGTCGGTATAAGGTTTGTGGGGTCTAATTTGTAAAATTTGTAATATTTTTGCAAAATAAAAAGTATTGGAGGATTTTTCGAAAAAATAAAGGATCGAGTAGTCCGTTGTCATAAAATTCTATATGTTTATATCATTCTTAAAAGAATATTTTTCAACAAATTGTAAATTTTATTAGAAACAGGTGTACGTTACAAGGAAACAATTCTAGTAGTCTTTATAAAAACTGGAAAGTGTGACACATAGAAACGATGTAAAACTTTTGAGAAAGGGCTCACTTACTAGAAGAATGGCAGCTTGTGTAGAATACGATGGTGACTTATTGAAGCATTTGTTTATATTTATATTTATTTTCATTTTTTTTTACATTGTTTTCTGTTCGTCTTACCTCCCTGGTTTTATAAAGTCTAATAAAATTGTTTTCTTTGTAATGTACTTGTATTTCTATTAAAACTTCTATTAAACTTTAAAATTTGGTAAAAGATACTTATTTCAAAATAATTTGGGAATGATAAATGATAAATTTTACGATAACGGCCTACTCAATCCTTTTCTTTCGAAAAAACCACCAATGTTTTTTATTTCGCAAAAAATTTTTGAATTTGACTAATTAGACCCCATAAACCCTATGACGACAAAAAACGATGCAATTAAATATAGGGTGTTGCATTAAAAAAAATCGAGTTATTGCTTTTTGTAGTTAGTCATTTTCAGAAGATCGTAGCAGGCGATGGAATATTGAACCCGAGTTCGTTTTTATTGCAAATGATGCGCTGAAGCTTCGAAAATCCAGTGGAAAAAAGTTAGTTGAGTTATCTTGAATGGTTCTGAAATTATGAATTTTTTGTGGGTCGATGCATGACGCTATTTTCACACAAAATGACATAAGTCAAAAACTATGACAGATATTTCTAAGAAAGCGGATGCGTTATATGGACAATTTGGTCACGATTTCAAAAATGTAAGAAAAATTTGGAATTTTTATTTGAAAAAACAGAACTTAGTTGAGCATTTTATTTTGGAACACACTGTATTTAAATTAAAATATTTTTAGAATGTGCCTTATTGTAAGATCTACCGTTTAAAAAAATCCAAACTGATAGGTTACATAGAAAAAAGTTACCTATGCAGCATGCACGCACCCTTGGGGTGTTAATTTTACCACGTGAACACCTATAGTATATTTTCTCTGTTTTTCTCCTTTTTTTTGTGCAAACGAGACGATCAATGTTTAATAATTACTTTGTATTATTTTTATATTTATAGCAACAATTGTTTAAATAGTTGGTTTCTACCACAACGAAAATAGTAAGTAAATCTGCGAAAGTTTTATTGAAAAATTACATATAGAAAAAATAGTAAATGCTCGAAAATAAAATACAACTTTTTCGATTCAACTCGTTTTTTTACACGTTACATTTTACCAAAAATGTTAAAATACCATAAAAGTAAAAAACTTACAACGTCTTATTAAAATCGTTCGTAAAGCTGGGAACTACTGCATATTCCGCAGTAATATTTCAAATTTTACATAATTTTTAAATAGACATAGTACTGTGGAAAGATCTTGTAAAAATTTATAATAGAGAAACATATTTTAGCATTAGCTACTTGAAACACCGAACGTTTTCTGAATCGTTTACCCGTTTCGTCAAGCAAGTTGTCATCTTCGGAGCGATTTGTATCACATATTATTGTTTATCATTCGAAACAGGATGTCACTACATGGATATTTCCAAGAATGTCGCCAACGCGAAATATGTGTTTAAATATTTGTGATGATTATTATTTTCTTGACAAATAGATAAAATGTCGCATATTTTAACGTACCTATCTAACATTTGAAATATTTTTGCGTCGCTGAAACTAAACTAAAATAATTTGAACGTAAGTGGGGAACGAGTTTTGTTCAACTAACCCATTGTTCGGTATATCCAACTTAAAATTCAGTCCACGATGAAGCTATAGCCTAAGCCAATGTTATAGGAAGTAGGTACGACGAACTTCTTTATCCAGATCCGGCCTCGATCCATATAAGTTTCATACAAAACCACCCAACCACACAACAAATTCAAATAAAATTTAATTAATTTGCGGTATCTCCAACGGTAGACGAGGCCGATTGCCACTCGAAGGAGAAACTTATTTGTTTAACGTACACGTTAGCGAATAGACGTAAAATATGTAGTGCTAAATGAACTGTCTTTGGATTCTAACTATAAAAGTGATGTGATTGATGATAGTGCAGTGAAATGGACCCATTTATTAACTCATGAGTGAGTATTGTCTTTTTCTAACTCTAAAACTAGCCTCGGCCTGACTTTCAGAATAGTGTATTTAAATAATTATGCACAGCATAATACATACAGGAATATTTTTTAACTTGGGACATGCCTCTTATGCCCTATATTAAAAAATACACATTAAAAGCATTGGAATACGCTGTCAAAAATTCTCAAACTGCAAGATTATTTCAGTAAAGAAATAATATATTAATTATCAAGAGCGGTAAGGAGGTGTTTGAAGACAATTGTTTATCTAAGATCGGTAATCCTAAGGTACTGGGTGCTGTCATGGGCAAAGGTACTGCCATCATATGATTTTGACAATGACAGTGGCTTTTTGACCTTGAAATTTTTTCTTGTTAAATCGACTATATTGTCAAAAATATATACAGTAGCATCATCTACAGTAGTACTAGGTGGGGCAATCTTATCGCGCACTTAAGAGAAGAGCATTTTTTTCTGTGTTCTGTGGTATAACACATGCATACCTTAATTTAATCGAAACTCAAAAAAAATTAGAAAATTTTTATAAATCTAAAATTTTGTTAGCCTTGGAAATGCTGTCTTTATCTATCGTTAGCTCTTTGCTATTTCAAAATAGACCAAAAATAAGTAAAAGTTAAAAAATAATTGTTAAAATAACCTTTTTTAATAAAAAAAATTAAACACAAAATACTTGATTTTTATGATTCAAGAGGTGTTCAAAATGATTTCCACTAATTTTGGCTTTCTGTCTCCATGATAAAGCAACATGGAAATTTTTTTCGCAAAGTTTTACTTAAATGTACTTTTATTAAACTATAATTATTGCACCCAAGTTTAATTTTTATCTAATATACAAGTGAGAGATATCGCTAATAACAGTGTTTTCAAAGCTCACTTACTTTTACTATTCCAGAAAATTTTTGAATTATAATTTTCTTACTTTTTATTAAAAGTAAAGGTGGGTATTATGTTACATCATTGAATTCCGAAAAAAAATTTTTTAATGATTAAATTTGACTCTTCGTGTCATTAAAAAAATCAAATTAGCTTTGTATTTTAAAAATAGATGACGATAAAAATTTGAAAAAGCTTTCAGATGATAGAATTTAAACACTTTTAACTGTTCCCCAAATTTCAAGGATCTCATTTAAACCGATTTGAAAGTATTCAACTGTATTTATACTTTCATATATACCCTGTATATGAGTGCGAAAGCACAAGCTTAAAGTTCGAAGGCTGTAGTTATGAAACAAGCGTATGCAGGTTGCACCCGAGGACTTTAAGCGTTTTCGCATAAGTATTATTGAAATTTTTTTGTTGGAACATTTTAATTTAAAACACGTTGCTATGGGACGCGTGTTTTAAAATAGTGAAAACTCGTTGCTATAGGAAACGTGTTTTAAAATAATAGTGTTTATAATCTAGCATTTAGATATAAAAAAAGACTTAAAATGTAACCAACAAAAAAAAATTATTTTCTATCCGACTTTAATAATGGCACTGACGCTGTCAACATTTTGCTTGAAAAAAAAAAACAAGGCTAATTTGCATTTTGTTTTTTAAATTCAAATATCTTTGTAATTATTATTTTTAGGTATTTGCTAAACTTTATGTTTTTGGACAGATAATTATCTTTGAGAAGTAAAAACAATAAATATGGTGTTCCATTTAACTTTTTTAAGTTTTTTAACTTTTAACAAACTTCTTAAATTATTTACGTTCCTCATTGCATTGTGCCAATCAACTGATACAGGATTTAAGTTTGAACTCTCTTCTTTAAAGTGGTGAAAGTCCAACTTTTCTAGGACTCCCAGTTTCTGAGTTCCACATTTTTAAAAAGAGCTTGTTTTTAAAAAATAAAATAAAATATTTCAGGAATTATGCAAAGTCAAACAATAAAAGTTTTGGTCAAAATCATTGCTTTTAAAAGCTACATCTAAAAGTGCAAAAAAATTTAGGGTGTTTCATGTAAAAAAAAATGTAAGTATGTATTATTGTAGCTCATTTCCGAAGCACACTGCATATTTAAAAATAATTTTAGGTAAGGCTGGAGATTAGCATCCATGGCTTAAAAAAACAAAGTTATTACTTTTCTAACATTTATAAGTGACTAATAGACTTTACCAACTCGCTGGGACACCCTGTATAAGTATTTTTTTATTACTTTGGTGTTGGAGTTGTATAGCCTTCAGATAGACTTCTCCTCACATAATTTGTATATTTAATTTTTTTTTCAGCAAAGGTTTATTTTTATTTGATTATTAGGTATTATTATTATTATTATTACATATTATAACGAGCCGTAGGCGAGTGTCGTAATAATATGAGGGTAACTGTTGATAATTTAAATTACGTCAATACGTTGATGTGTATTTTTTTTTTGTTAAAAATTATTCCTTTTTTTTGTTTTGTACTTCTGTATTGCCCATAAAATTAAAACACTGAATGTTTATTTGTATCGTTTCAGGATGCGGATTTTCATATTACTCGCATGCCTGGCCTCCACTTGCTCTGAAAATTACTGTCCACCCATTTGGCAAAAACCTACGATGACCCAAGTGAACGAAACCGGCTCGATTTTGCTCGGAGAAGACGAGTTTAGTGGCTGCGAGTGTCGGGCATTTCCAGCCAGTTACTCGTTTTGCTACGGACGTCTCAACTGTCGAACATTTCCGCGGAATATCACAATCTCGACCAAGACTTTCTGGCTGAAGGCGTCCCGAATTCCCGAAATTAAACCGGGAGATTTGACCATTTTAACGCACTTGGAAGCACTGACAATTGAAGGGAATTACAACTTGACTCGAATTTTGGCGGGGAGTTTCTTACACATGAAAAAATTACAAAAACTTTGCATTTCCTTCAACGCAAATTTGAAAATTTTGGAAGCTGGGTGTTTCGATGGCTTAACCAGTCTCAGACACTTGCTACTTGTGAAAAATGCCTTCACGAAAGTGGCCCAAATCACGCCGGTTTTGGTCAATTTACCCAAATTGCGGAAATTGGATTTGAGCGAAAACCAGTTTAGTACAATCGACAACAGTGATTTTGCTGTTTTGGGAAATAGTTATTTGTACGAACTTAACATGATTTTGTGCCAAATAGAGAACATCGAAGCTCAAGCTTTCACACATTTGAGGAATCTCACGGTTTTGAGGCTTGGTGAAAACAGCTTGAATATCTCAAGTCTTGCCAAAGCGCTTGACGGGACGACGCTAAAGTCCCTCAACTTGTACTCAATCGGTTTAAAGAAAAATAACTCGAGACTATTACTTGATGCGATCGCCAAAACAAACATCAGTTTTTTATCACTGGCAAAAAACCAGTTCGAAGTGATTAAGTCAGACACTTTTCCCTTGATGCCCAAAATACAGACTTTGGATTTGCAAGAGGTCCTCGCTCTGAATATCACTAGCAATGCGTTTGTTGGGTTCCCAAACTTAAAAACGCTACTTTTAAGCGGAAATAGGTTAAATTCGATCCCGGATGGTGTTCTCCTTGAAAAATTATCATGTTTTGAAGTTAAACAAAACTCGGGAAATGTGAACAACAAACACTCATATTTTTCCCTATTTGGTGAGAAGTTTAACCACATGAAAAACCTCCTCCAACTCGACTTGAGTTTCAACATAATCCAAGCACTTTACAATTCGAGTTTCACCGGCCTTGAAAATTTGAGAATTTTAGGGTTAAAAAGTGCAACAATTCACCGAATTTCCAATGGCACTTTTAGCAACCTATCAAAACTAGTATTTCTAAACCTTGAAAATAACCCGTTTGTTGTTAACCACCCCTTGACCCTTGAAAGTGGTATTTTTGACGGTTTGGACAACTTGGAGGTGCTTCTTTTGGGCGGTTGTGGCATAAAATTTGTTACAAATGCGTTCAAAAGTTTGAAAAATCTGGTCCATTTAGGTTTGGAGAGAAACAAATTGATGATTTTACCGAATTTTGAAGGTCTAGTCAAGTTGCAAACGCTTGATTTGTCCCAGAATAACATAAAGCCGTGGTTTGAGCCGATTTTTGCAACAAATACGCACCTGAGGGATGTGAATCTTGGGGGAAATAAAATAACGTATTTGACTCCTGCCATGGTACGGGATTTAAATCGTTTGTTTAGTTTAGAACTTTCGGAAAATCCCTTCACTTGTGATTGCAGTTTTGCATGGGATGATCCAAAAATCATGAAACTGATTGAAAATGAAATCACTTTGTGTTTCTTCCCTGATTCTACAACCGGTTTAACCATAAAAGAGTTCCTGAGTGAGAAGCCAGACTGTCACAATTTACTAATTTTCATATTGCCAACAGTTTTTGTATTCTTGTTGATCTCCAGTTTTGTTGTGGTATTGTATTATTTTCGGTGGCACTTGAGATATTGGCTTTTCCTCACCCGCCTCCACTTGAGCCGAAACCACAAAATCAGACATCGTGACACACCTCAGGGTCACGTTAATTATCTCTATGACGCGTTTGTTTCGTACAGTAGTGAGGACCGAAATTTCGTAATTCGTTTGGTCACAATGCTCGAAAACTACCCTCCTTATATCAAGCTTTGCGTTTATGAGCGTGATTTTGAAGTTGGGACAATGATTTCGGAGAATGTGCTCGAAAGTGTGGCTAAAAGTCGCAAAACACTACTTTTGATTAGTAATTCCTACGCCAAATCGCAGTGGTGTCGTTGGGAAAGTCAGATTGCTGAACACCATCGCCTGTTCTTTCAAGATGAGAATGGACAATATGTTGATGATAGTTTGATTTTGATAAAGTTAGGACCGGTCAATGAGACATATATGACACCGACTTTGAAGTATTTGCTTAAAACTAGGATCTATCTTCAGTGGGATGAAGATGAGAAGAAGCAGAAGGTTTTTTGGGAGAAGTTGAGGACTGCGTTGGCGCCGCCAGGCGAAATCAACGAAAACACTTACTTGTAATATTTATTTTGAATAAAGATTTTTATTTTATTTTGCAAGTTTAAAAAAAGTTTTTCCGCATTTCTGCAATGTCTTAACCAAATTAAATCACGTTTCTGCACTTTTGTAGAACTCTTGGACTAAGACTGCACTTAGTTTAGGTATTTTTGATGTTTCCGATATTTTCAAATTTTTTGAAATTTTGTTAGATTTTTGGTTTATTTGCCAATTACTCTGAAAGTAGTATCGAAATTCCCATTAAGTTCGATATCATTGGAAAACTGTTTTAATTATTTATGTTTCTAAAAAAGATTACTATCTTAAACTTTGCTATTTTAGACAAATTTTGAAATTTTCACGTCAAATTTTCTTCTAAGCTTAAAGGCATTGGCAATTTAAAAAACAACTTTGTTTTCAATGACTGTACTGAAACCGTTTATCACTAGTTATTACAGTAGTGAAAACCGTTATTCTGTATCTACTCTCTAACTCAAGTTATTTTCATTTAAGGTTGAAATTATGACGTCATAACCGCCAAACAATACTGTTGAAATTTTAGTAGATTTTCGGTTTATTTGTCAATTACTCTGAAAGTATTAACGATATTCCCATTAAGTTTGGTATCATTGGAAAACTCTTGTAATTATCTACTTCTCCAAAAAAGATTACTATCTAAAATTTAGCTATTTTAGACAAAATTTGAAATTTTTACGTCAAATTTCCTTCTATGCTTAAATACATTGACAATTTAAAAAACAACTTTGTTTTCAATGACAGTGCTGAAAACGCTTATCACTAGTTATTACAGTAGTGAAAACGGTTTTTCTGTATCTGCTCTCTAACTAAAGTTATTTCCATTTTAAGTTGGAGTTATGACGTCATAACCGCCAATCCACTGTTAAGATGAAATAGTTTTAGATTTTTAAGTGACACTGTCACAGTTTATCAAAATTTTCTCAGATGTTAAAACAGAATTCGAAACAAAAATTAGTCGAAAAATTAGAAAATTAGTTCATTTACAATTTTGTGGAAGATGTGTGAAAAAAATTTAAATATGTGTAAATATGTCAACTTTTTGGTGATTGAGAGGGTTCAACGATTATCTCGCTTATTTATAATTTTGAAAAGAACCTACAGGTATAGAATAAATGATATTTTCAATTTCCATAAAAACATAAAACAGGTAAAATAAGTTGCCAATGCTTTTAACAGTAGTTGGCACTGTATTTTGAGCGGTAATTTCAAATTAGAAGCTTGATCATATGGCAAAAAACTTAACTCAAAAGTGCGATCTTTTCATTATTTTTTTTTTAATTAAATCAAAGAATCAGAGAAAATTGTATATTATCTATCAGTATGAAATGCAGATTTTTGTTAAGAATAAAAGGAGGATAATTTCATTCTGTTTATCAACTATTTTGTTTTCGTTATTTACACAACTAGAAAGCAATACTTGAAAATTGTAAGTTTAAATATTCCGCTAAACGTAACAAAAGAGTAGTAGATGCCACTGTGTTTTGAGCGGTAATGTCAAATTAGAAACTTGATAAACAGAACAAAAAAACAGCCCAAAAGTGTAATAATTAAACAATTTTACAAATTAAAATCTTTAAAAATAGAAAAAATGCACGTTATCTATTATAAACGGCTCACAAATGAATATGGTTATTGTTATAAGTTCAAATTTTAGTTTAAAGTGTTAAAACAATTGTGCATTATCTACCAGTACGACAGTAGATCGATTTTCAACAAAAAGGGTAGGTTTTGTGATAAGAAAAACGGAACATAACTCCAATTTATTTCTACGACACATATGGTTTTGAAGATACCAACCTTTAAATATTTCATATTTTGGCACCGCCGCATAGTCTTGTGGTACTACGAGAATTTAAAATCTTGGACTAATTTTAGCGTTTCTTTATTGTTCCTTGAATATCCATAGTGACAACAAAAATTTGTTGTCCATATTACCTCTTCTTAAAAAACCAACGTGTTCTGACGAGATATAAATAGTATTTTTAATATTTTATTTAGTTTTTATTGTTGTACATTGGTTTTAACATAAATGAAAACATAAAACTACCTTACAGATTAACAAAAAATGGAAGTAGGAATTTTAAAGAGACGTATCTACCTCAATTTTTTTAAAGATTTTTTGTTTGCCTTTTGAGATGTTTCTGCGAGTGATTGTACTGTACTTTTAAAACACGCTGTATAATTAAAAAAAAGTACCAACTTTTATCTGTTAGCTTCAAATTTACAATAAATGCAGATTTTTGTAAAGAAAAATGGATCATAATTTTATATTAATTATCTTTTAAGCTGTATTCATTGTTTTCTTATTTAGTTGTGAGTATAATGAGTTTTTAGGCAAGATTTGAAATCTGTCGGTTTAAATCTCCCGCTAAGTGTAACAGTAGATGGCACTGCATTTTGAGCGGTAATTTCAAACTAGAGAATTGGTAATTGGGCCAAAACTGTGTTATAATAATTAATTAAATTTTTATTAAACAAATCTTTGAAAACAACAAAGTGTGTAATATTTATGAAGGTTTTGTTAAAAAAATTAATGATCTACTAAGCTGTTTTTGTCGTTTTTTTAAACGTAAGTTTTTTAGGTATTTAAGCAAGATTTGTAAATTGTACGTTTCAGTTTCCCGCTTAACGTAGCAGTAGATGGCAGTGCCATGAGCGGTAATTTCAAATTATGAACTGTTGAGAGGGTAAAAACTTTGCTCAAAAGTGTGAAAATAAAAGTCTCCACGCTAAAGAAACATATATTAGTTGCATGTTTACACGATTGTACTTAAATTATAAATAAATAGGGAATATTTGCACATTTTATTTACAGTCAGACTGGAGGGAGAGATTCTTTGGCTTCTAGACACATCACCGGAAAGCTATCATGAATAAATAGTCATCAAGATCATCTGTAATCATTGGGTTATAAAAATCAACACGCAAAACCACAACTTACTTCTTCTAAAGACAAAGGATTGCTCTTCATCTTCGTATCAATGTTATGGTACCGTTCGTGCGCTAAATGCAAGCGTACTAAGGCCATCACGTAATTCTCTGTTGTCAGAATCCGATTTTTGGCAAACCTAAGCACCAAACATTCTAGAACTTTATTGCTAACAGTACACCCGGCCTCCCATAACAGAGCTCGAAGATGATAACTTGAAGTTTTACCATTGCCGTGACCTCGTTCGAATTTTTGGAAAGCGCACTGAAATCAACAATAAACAATTCAAAAAAAAATAATAAAAAATAAATCACTCACTCTCCAAAATTGAAGCATATGCATCAACACGGGAATATCCATTAAGTTAATGCGGCCACTAATGTTGTAATCACGCAACATGATCAAGCTTTTGCACAGTTCCAACGACGGTTTTTCGGACAAGTACGACTTCCAGTGGGCCCTCAGAATTTTTTGTAACTGACTAGCATCAACTTCTGGGGGGAATTTTGTGAGGAGTTTTGACAAAATTGACTTGCCTTCGGGCTGCAATTTTTTGTTATTTTATTTTACTTATTTAGCATGGAATAAGTACCGTAACAGGTCCTGTTTCTTCCATCAGTTCTGACGAAATGTTTCTTATAATCATGTTATCTTCGTTGACTTCCCAAATGTTGCTCTGTTCGTCCGTAAAAACTCTTAAAAGGAATTTGCCGTCCAGGTTGGGGATATTGGTTTGTGGTACTACAATGTAGTCACCAGGAGGTAAAGTAAAGAAAGTTACGACTTCTCTGGCAATTGAGTGGTTAGTGACATCTAGAGGTTTCTAGAATTGATCAAAACTATTAAAATTGTTTGGTTTTTGCGAGGGGCGAACCGTAGAGGAAATCGGTTTACAAAAATGTGGAATTCAGGGAAATTAGAAGAAACTACAGGAAATAGTTTTTATTTATTTTCCTTTGGAAATCTTTATTAGTTATTAAAACATTATATGCATTTTATTTTATTTTTGTTATAAGTAACTGAAAATAAATATATGGTACCTACCTAAATTTTATTTAAAGTACTGTCATTAGTTTGTTTTTTGTTGTTGTTAATTTGTATTATTTTTAGACGTTTGTTTCCATATTTTTCCTTTGGAAAATCTTTCTTGTCGTTAAATACATAATGTTATTGTGCGATGTTTTCTTTTGAAACAATATTTTTATAATTTTGTGCAACCATTTTTTATAACCTTTCATTACATTTTGCGGTCGTTTCAAACACCTTTTTAGACTTTAGACTTGTCGAAACAAGCTTATAAATCATTAAAACAAATCAAAATTGATATTTATCATATTTTTGTTTGTTAAAGTTTGTTTCATTCGATTTGATTTGTTAATGAGCGTCAAAAATATGACGAAAACTACATTTTGGTGAAAATTTTTGTAATATTTACTTCTTTCAACCCCTGAAGTACATTTTTAAATTAAAATTTAAAAATTTTGCAATATTTTTCAGCAATTACGCTTAAAGATGCAAAAAAAATGTAACAAACGGAGATCTGGAAAATTAAATTTTCTTGAAAAAATTTAACGACTAGACCCTTTTTTTAAACCTTATTTTTGAATAATTTTTTACATTTTTATTTTATTTTATTTATATGTTGAAATATACAATTCGCACATTTTGAAAAAAAAGGTAAATATATTAATTTTCCGTTTACTCTTCCGTACAATTTCTCTAAAAATTTGAAAAATATGATACAGTTAATACAGTTCAACCTAATACAGTTATAAAATAAGTAATAGTTCTGAAACGGAGTTTTTAGCTAAAAAAACTTGTTTAACCATTTGAAAAAGTCCAAAATAACACCAAATTTGGTAATTTTCGACTTGTTTTTGACGAAGTTTTGTGAAATAAAAACATTTTTCACTTCAAAAGTGTGTTTAAACGTTTGAAAAAGGCAAAAATACAATATTTATTGCATAATTCTGTAATTTCCGGCTTGTTTTTAATGGAATAATTGTAAAATAGTTGAGTTTTTGGTTAAGAAATGTAATAATAATAAAACATTAGAAAAATTAACTTACCTTATTGATTTTTTACAAAAAAATTTAAAATGTTGTTCAAATAGTTACTTAATGGCTTAAGAAAACATGCCAACACCATTTTTGATTAAATTTTTTGAATTTTCCGTTTATTTTTGATGAAATAGAATAAAACAAGCAATATACTCGTATCATTATTATCAATCAGCCAATTTTAGCAAAACTAAAATCAAATATAATTTTTACCTCAAAATCATGTTAAACTTAGAAAAGGACAAAAACAACATCAATTTTTGGAATAATTCTGAGGTTTTTCGACTAGTGTTTAACTAAATATTGTGAAATATTTTGTTTTTTTTCTGACTGTAAGACGTTATATTAATGAGTTATAATATTATTAAATCAAAAACCAACTTAGAGTTTGTCCAAATACGAGTGGATAACATTTAACGAAAATTCGCTATTTTTTCTGGTTTCATAAAACCTAATATAAATCATTGGTGTTTACAGCCTTTAGTTAATATCTTATTTATTCGATTTAAAGTTCGTTTTTACTCATTAATATTGACTTTTGACTAAGTAGTAAGGTTTACTAAGTTCTGTTTTTTATGAATTGTTACTGGAATTTTACTTTATTTGTTTGGATGTAGGTTAAATTTCTAGATTTATATTGTATTAAATTATTGTTTATAACAGAAATTTTTGATTTTGACTGCATAAAAATGAACAGTTTTTGAAAATACATAGAGAATTGACTCTACAACATATCGCTGGAGAACCTAACTCATAAATAAATAATAATAAATAAATTCGATTCATTTCGTGGCTGCGGCACCCTTTTGAAATCTTAGGAAAAGGTTTCAATTATAAAAAATTATTATATTATAAAAAAAACACGGCTATACATTTTTTATCACCTCCAAGTTTGGAAAGTTAAAAGAAATGTTGAGAATAAAAAATGTTGGTGTTTATTGTTTAAACAATATCGAGTAGACTCTAAGTCAAAATTAACCGGCAATTTCGTAACTGTAGGTTAACATAAAATGGAAATACCAAGCTTTAAAATATTGTTCAATAGAGCGAATAAATTTATTTAAACGTAGGACCTCCAGTTTTAATTTTAGGTTGTACTCAAAGAATATGCAAAATTGGTTATATTAACTTAATTTAAAGCTCACCATAGCTCAAGTTGAGCTTAGTTAGATTTTGTTTCTTAGTGGAGATAAAATAAATTACATATTTGCACGGACAACACAACAGTGTTAAACTTTTATAAAAAAAAGTCCTACGGAAATTAGGAAAAATCTTGAGGAAACCAAGGCAAAATGTTAATTGCGGTTCACCCCTCCAATTTTTGAAACACTAACTTGTTCCGCAACGAAGTGAGGAGTTAGCCTTTGCATCGAATGAGGTACTTCATAAACGGCAAACCCTATGGCATAGAGAGGCTTCTTCTTTTTGCTATCAGCAACGCTAGTTTCATAACTTTGCGTTATGGACACCACAACGTGACATTTATTGCTTGAAGTCCTCGGAATTTGGACATGAAATTGTGGATTCATTGACGTCGTGTCAACATAGCTGGGCCCGCCCCCAGCGTTATACCCCGCCCTCCAGCGCCTCCTGGCCAGAACCGCCCTCCATGGTTGCTTCGAATGTAAGGCACTTTCCATCATCCAATCATCAGGCCCAATATGGACCAAATCCAACTGCGTGAAATGCTTGGAAAAGTCCTCAAACGACATCCAGAACTCCCCATCGTTCGCTACGCGCACACTCAGCAACTCCTTGTCCCTGGTAGACAGCCCGTCCCACTCCCACGACCGCTCACTCCACGCCCCCGTCCACTCCCCCCGCGCCCATGGGTTTCTCAGTCTTACCAACGGTGTTTCGCCCTGCGGCCCTCTCACTCGGGCCAACCCTGTTACACTGTACGCGTGCTGGGTGATCAGCCCATTGCGTAGCCTCAGCTGTCTTTTGTTCTCTTTTTCCTGAGTGACGGTCGCAATCAGTAGACTAGATCTGGGAACAGCGCTGTTTAACACTTGAAATGTCAAAAAGCGGTCCTGATGAGTGAGGCCGAAACTTTGGACGATGCCACCGGTCAGGTCTTGGAGGGCGCGAGTGGTTGAACCTTGCGCCAGATTCTCGTAACAGCCGTAGAATCTGAAACCAAGGGAAGTCAATTGGGGTCAAATCGGGACGGATTGTTACTTGGCGTAGGCTTTTTCGAGCAAAGCTGCCCAGAATTCCGTGGTGTTGGAGCAGTGCAAGTGGACGAGGCGCCCCTTGAAAGTGGGGAGCTTGTCGTCCACTATCACGTCCTTCCATTCGCCGAAGTGCCAGAATCGAAACCTGGAAAAAATGGGCTAAATCAAACTTTTCTTGTATTTGCAACATTGATTTGGATTTGTTTGGGTCCAGTTCTTGTGTTTCCAGATTTGTTAGATGACACCAAGATTTGATATTAATTGCAGCAACCGTAAAAGGTTTGCGTTGTTTATATTTATAAAAAATTTAAGCTTTAGCCTAAAATAAGAGTTGGAATAAAATAGAACTGAGTTTTTTACTCAAAAACTTGAAAACACCATTTTTGACTTGTACTTTAGTGCAAAAAAGGATAATTGTCAAACAATTTTTACGTAGGTCAATTGTTTTTGCGATTTTTTAACTCAAGTGTAAGTTTAATAAAATTAATTTTAGCAAACTTTTCAGAAATCATAATTTTTCATACTGAATCATGAAAAACGTCCAAACACGTAAAAGTGATGTGATTACTGATTATCTATATCTCATTATCCTGATAGATTGTATAAATTACAACAAAAATAACATTGTTTTTGATAAATATTGTAGGATTTCGTCTTATTTTGAAAAAAATTTTCTCCAAAACGATCTATCTTGAGTAAAAGTAAATAGGACCATTTAAAATCTTAATTGAAAGAAATACAAAATAAAATATCAGATTTAATGATTTGAATTTAATTTTAATCGCTGGTTACTTATTAAGAGCCGGTTTACAGAAAGTTTCATTAAATTTTAATCCGTTGTTAAAAGTTAACAAGGCGAATAGACGTCGGCACGTGATCAGTTAATCACGCATTTAATTGCAGATTAAATTAATGACGCTTCTGTAAACCTGCTTTAAACGCTTAAAAACGATGAAAGATGATATTTGTAAACTTAATTTGGTGATTTTTTTCTTTGGTTTTAGTAAATTCTTACAAAAACTGATAACTTCATTTAGAAAGTTAGTTGAAAGCTCCGCTCAAAGGCTTTGTCAACTATGAAAATAACGCATTTTTTGACAAAATTTGTATTTATTTTGGATTATCTTTGACAAAATATTTGATCAAAAACATGAAATAAATCGCATGAAACAAATGAAATAACGTCAATTTTATTTAATTTTTATTTAATTCTAGGCATATTTCAATAAAACATTGTAAAATAAATCCTATTAAAATAAATTATTACTCTCAATGACTTTTTCATGCAAAAACGAAACGAATAATAAAATTTTGACGTAATGTGATAATTTTTCACCCAACTTTAGAAAAAGTTATTGAAAAAATACATATACTTGAAATAAATACATATACTCGGAAAAAAGACTCATTTTGACAATTTTCTGTTCCGTTATACGCAAATCTCAGAAAATCTGAATACTTTAACTAAATTTAGAAAATCGGCTTTAAATTCAATTTAAATTTATGTTTTTTTTGCATGTTTGAAGTCCCTAATTAAAAATAACAAAGGCATAAGCTTTTCGAAAAATAATTCAGGTATCACTATTCTGGCTTCGGTTCAACGAAATCGAGCAAAATCATTGCATTTCTGAGTATTTGATAAATTTTCAGCCTTATCTAGATTTACAGCAGAAATTTCATTTCAAAAATATAATTAAATATTGGCTTCGGAGACATTTTTCGACAAATTTTTGCTCAAGAACAAACTGCAAATGGTGCGCAATAAGTAAAATAATGTCAAGTTCGATTAATTTTTATGTTTTTAGGGATATTTAACAAAGTCTTACTAAATAAATACCTGACTTCCTGGATTCTCTCGTCTAACAACGAAATAAATCGACCGAAACAAACAAGTTAAACAAGTCACAATAAATTAAATCTTAAAATTGTTATCCAATTATGTAAAACATTTGGAAAAAACACTTAATAATCTTCTCTTCGAACAAAATAAGTTCAAAAGTTTTCGAAAAATAACCACGTTTCTATTTCAAAAAGGTGCTTCAGCAACC